>NC_025996.2:97769822-98069822 GCF_000442705.2 Elaeis guineensis | reverse complement strand
TTACCGAGCTGCTCGTGCAAGGAAAAGCCCAGTTTACTTAGGCGCTCAATCATTTTGATCATGTATAGTACATGATCGATGACTGAGACCCCATCCCTCATCCGAGCATTGAAAATGACACAACTAGTTTTGTGCCTTTCAACATCGTCAGACGTGCCAAAGGAGTCGTTCAACATTTGAAGCATCTCTTACGGCTGGACGTTCTCGAACCTACGGCTAAACTCATCATTCATTACCGCCAGCATTATGCATCGAATGGTGGTGTGGTCGTTGAGCCACTTCTGATAAGTATCTCAGACCGTCCCTCTAGCATTCGAGACTGGCTCCTCAGGTGCTGGATCCATTACTACATAAAGGATCCGCTCATGCTCAAGGATGATTTTCAATTTTTTATACCAACTATCAAAATTAGGTTCCATGAGCTTGTCATTATCTAATAATGACCGGAGCGACAGGGTATGGCCATAGCTGCATAAAAGAAAACCAGACCTTTATTAGTATATAAATTATTAATACTAAAGACTTGGACTTTAGTCTAAAGTTTCTCCCAATATTTTTACGAACTGGTAGCCTCAACCTCCAATTCGAGGAATTACTTTAACTCCTTAGTGGGTACTAAAATCCACACAGACTACACATGAGTTCAACTTTGGTTGGTCAATCCATGTTTATCTATGGGTAGGTTCATAACCAGTTGTTTCTCTAAACAACTTCTAGTAATTAATTTTATCCCAGAACCTAATCAGTAGGCTTTGGCCTCCACTGAAAAAATCTAGTTAGGTCCCACCATTAACATGATTAGATTTGGTGAATCGAACCAATAAATGATCAGGCCCGACTTTGGCCAGCCAAGCTGACCACCATCAGAAAGTCTCAACCATATTATCATATTATGAATGATAATTTCATTAGTCAATAAGCACCAGGCCTTTGGGCCTCCAATGATTATTAAACAAATGGACTCATTATCACTCACTTAATGGGAGGCTATGACTTAGTTATCACTATAACTTAATCATTTTAGGGACCTAATAATTTTTGAGGATTTTTATTAAAGGATAGAAGAGAAGAAATTAATCAGCCAATTTCAATCCTCCCACTGACTTCACCAAGTCAGATTAGAAAAAGATTTAATTAAAGCTGGCATTAGGAGCACCTAAATCGGTCACACTGATTTACCTAATGACATGGGTGATCCCTAATCACCAAGTGATCTAATCAAAACCTAACTCACCAGGTTGGCCAGGTAAGTGAGATCAGTGGTAAGGATATGCCATTAACTTGTCAGAGATCGAATCAATGCAAGTAGCTTCCACTTAAAAACCACTGGTCAGACTGTCGAACTTACCTTAGACACCAACCGGTTCATTAGTTTTAATTTGATCAATTTAGTAAATAGGGTTCAACCGCATAGCCATGAATTAAGTCCATCTTGGTCTAGTTAAAGACATGGACCCATTCAACTACAACTATTGGAGTTGAGTCTAGAGTGTCCTTGACCTAATCTAATTCAACTTTAGATTAGATTTCATCAATTACTCTAATTTAGTCTATTTCTTTAAGTTAACCTTATGTCTAACCCAATTATGGACCTATTCCATCTAACCCATTGACCCACAAGTTTATGCAATTATCTTAGGTCTTAATTCACAATTCTAGACCAACTAGACAACACTTAATTCTTTTAATTAAGTATTTGGACTGATGGGTCAGGATTTGGTATTTCATAAATAATTTTCAAATTTGAAAGGTTTTATTTTTTGTTCACCAAATGTGTTGACTCATTTCACAAACGGATCAGCATATTTCATAAACAGTAATCCTATTGCTAATTACATAACAAAAAATAACTCAATCAAAATAAATCATGAATATTCCTTTAGATCTAATCTAACACATTCATGATAAATTTTATAATGGAACCTTTACAATTAATTCTTTTCACTACTTCGTCTGCATGGGATATAATCGCATCGGTACCCCTACCGCCATAGGAGAACCCCATCAAACGGGAGGAGAGGGCCTTTAAACCCTACTTTTCTCCTATGACCGGATGACCATAGCAACCAACGCAATTAGACTACTTGCTACTTGGATCAAGTATATCTAAATATACCAATTTTAAAATTTAAATTTTAAATTTCAAATTTTGAATTTCAAATTTCAAATAAATTTTAAATTTCAAATTTTTGAATTTCAAATTTTGAATTTTAAATTTTGAATTTTAAATTTAAAATTTCAAACAAATTTCAAATTTCAAATTTCAAATTTCAAATTTTTTGAATTTTGAATTTTGAATTTCAAATTTCAAAATTTAAATTTCAAATTTTGAATTTCAAATTTTGAATTTTAAATTTTGAACAAATTTTAAAATTCAAATTTCAAATTTTAAATTTTAAATTTCAAATTTAAACTTTTAGATTACTACTTAATCTACGCATGCAAATGTATATCATATTTTAAAACCCACTCTGATACCATTCAAAGTGAATTCAGTGCAGGGGTAAAATAGTAATTTTAAAAATTTTTTAAAATTATAATTTTATAGCAAAAATTATTAATTAATCTAATTAATTAACATATATTAATCTTACACAAAGATCTAAATATGATATATATAGCATACATTTAAATTTAAAATTTTGAATTCTCCATAGTAAATATTTTACTATTATATGTTCAGAACACATTACCTTCATGCAGGTAGTCGATCGCTGCAGTCTGATTACTGTCGAAAAGGTCTGATCATTGCAATACAACCACACAGTATGTTTGGCCTCTGCAGATCATCCACACGAAGCACTCGATCTGATCGGCTCCTCATGAATACTAGTTTGTCATAGAATCTTTTCGATGATTGATGCTGATCGAACTCCTTCGATCGATGTCTGCTGACTCCTCAGATACTCTGAATCATCAGCAAAGGTGCTTGAGAGGTTGATGAAGCTCTCCCTAAAGTTTGGTGGGCTTACGACACTCGTAGCTCACTTCTCACTTCCCGAACCCTAGGCAGAAATCTTAGGGTACTCACTGAAAATCCTGCACCCACTTTTGTTTCTTTTCTTTTTTTTTCTCTTGAAAGTTTTTGAACTTCCAACTCATGCACAAGGCTTCCTCACGCCCACTATTCTCTCTCAAAAAAATTCTACGCACACCCCACCTTCTCTTCTCTTTTAAAACAGTGCAAGATGCATTTTATCTACGTGAGAGGATAAAGATAGGTGGTTGCTCACTTGAATTCAAATCGAATTTGAATTCAAATGCAAACCAACCCATTCTTATCCACTCTGGGTGAGAGAATAGAGGAGGTGTGGGTTCTTTGTCCATGGAGAATTTACATAAGAAACTCTTTCTCGTGTAGATTAAATGGCGCACAAGATAAGGTGGGTGGCACATGGATTAGTTGCCCATTCAAATTCAAACATCCTTTGAATTTGAATGGCCAACAAACCAATCTTTATCCAGATAAATGGCACACAAGGGAGGGCATGGGAAGGCTTCTACATGGGAGAAAATTCATGAGAAGTTATTTCTCGTGAATTCAAATGGGCGCAGATAAGTGAGGTGGCGCAGGGAGATGAGGTCAAAGTGGTTTCAACCTAATTGAGCAAACCTAATCAAAATAGGTTAGGCACAATTAGACTAAGTTAAATCTAACTTAATTAGGTTTACTTAGGCTCAATAAATTCTTAATCAAATCAAAAATTGACTAAGCCCAACCCCTGATCAGATCGGGGACCAAACCACTTTGGCGATTAGGTCAACACTTAACCTAATCGGGTCAAACCCAACTAAATCCAATTCAATTGGACTTGATCCAAAAATAATTACTCAATCAAATTGAGTTAATTAGTGATCAAATCACTAATTAAATCTCTAATAAATACTGAGTCCAAATCTGATGGGCAATCGGGCATCAGAGTCCATCGATATGAAACCCTGATCAAAAAGTCCCAAACCAGTGGGACTCTTGACCCCGGTATCCAAAATGTGTGGAACTCATGATTAGAGAATCTTGATTCTCGATCATATAGTTCCAGACATGTAGGACTCAAAGTCCACGAGCATTAGGACTCTTCACCAACCATCAGATCAGATAGGAACCTCTAATGTGTGTGACCCTGTAGGTTTGAACCTAAGCTGGTAGCACAGGAACCAATTTCTATACTAATCGAAGTGACCATCTAGCAATGGTACCCGACATCTAGATAGGTCAAATAGTCACAATCGCAATGCTCAGAACCGACGTGAATATGATTATTGTATAATTCATCCTTTTGACCCCTGTGTTTAGGATGACTCAGGGTTAAACTGTCAACCCTGATTAGATCATCCGAATCATGCTCAACTCAAATAGTCCTGTAACTCCTCACTAGGACTACCCTGGCCAAGGTTTTGCTAAATTGAAACATGACTGTACATAGCTCCTGAACTGGAGTGGTCAATCCCATCTTGACACACGCACCGACAAGTCAAGTACTTGACTACACCCAGCAGCCTTCCATCACTGAATTAGAAATTCAGGTAGCCCAGTGCCTAAGTGCAGTGAGTTACTTGCAAGTCACCATGGCGGTCTCAGATCGAAGGGACAGTTATACCTATATCCCATTGGAGCAAATCTTGACAGCAAAAAAAGCTCCAGAGTCGGTCACATTCAGTGCAGATGTACCCTTACATCTCACCTGTATGCCATACCAGTGTCTCCACCTCTTTGGTTAAGAGGACAACCAACCCATATGGCACACAATGACCTATACTTGATAAACATTGTTGTCCTTGATAACAACGTATCATTTGGTCATGAACATATTTAAGGACTAAACAACAAATCCTCCTTTGTCGAGTCTAAATAGTCCTAAGGACTTCACCACAACACAGGAGTTCATTAGAAGATGAAATAATTTGTGATGAAAAATATCAAAATAATTTTTATTTATTTATAATTCATATACTAATACAAAAAAGAGCACAACCATCAACAGGCTGACGATTGGCTTTGAGATACTATTCTCAACATACAGGTGATCCACATGAGGCTGCAACAAAATTGAAGGTTCATCGAACGAAGATCCGCTCGAAGTGCTAGCTTCTTGCAGATCCCTCTGGATGGTTAATCTAAAAATATTCTTCGGATCTCTTGGATATTTCAAGAGATGAAGAATATGAGGAGGAATAAGAGAGAAGTCAAACTTTTTGACCTCCCTAAAATCAAAAATAATATGTAAAAGAAAAGGATCCTAAGAGAAGACAGATCTTCTCTTTCAATACATCAACAATTGATGTCCTGAGAATATCTCTATGCTAGGACATGAGAAGATCTTCTTCTCTAGATATTTTCTAAATTTTCAGATATTATGGTATCTGATTTTTTTCATAGAAAAATATCATGATTTTTGGAGAAGAAGGGTTCTAAAAGAAACCTTAAGAGAAGACTTTCTTTTCTTCTTCTTCTCTCATCAGAACATGATCAGATCATGTCTAAAATTAGATCACCATGCACCAACTCATTGGAGCATGGATCCACCATGCCATCTCTCTTTTTCTCTCAAGTTTTTATCATATAAAAATATAAAATAAAGAGAGAATAATCTGAAAAGAAAATAATAAGAGAAAATAATCTTCTCTCTTACCTTTCTTTCTCTACAAGATATCAACTTTTGATCTCTTGATAGAAGACTCTCCACCATGGATATTGGTGCCTCAAACCACCCATGCCATCTTCTTTCTCTTCTACTATTTTTATTTAAAAACCATAAATTTTTGACTCTTATTTGATAGCATATGGGGTGGCAAATTTTTATATGGCAGATTAGGTCAAAAGACCAAATCAACAAGGAGTCCATGGGGCATCCAACTCTTCGACACCCCCTCCCTTATTAATTTCATGGAGATCAGGATAAGATGCTTAAAAGGGGTGATAAAATGATAGGATAGGCTTGGAAAAAGTTGGTGCAAGAGAGGAGGGAAGAGTCCTTGTGAAGACGGACTCTTTCAAAAAAAGAATAAGCCTAAACCACTTTCCATAATTAACCAAATCACTTTCCACATTGAACCAAATCAAATCTGATTCAAATATCTAGAATAAGTGGTGTAGATAACATTCCTTGGATGTAGATATCATAGAAAAATATCTGAAAATTAATTAGTGGGCATGGGCTTGAGATTTCTTAGGTGGCGCAAGAGATGATATGGAATCCTAGTCTAACTAGGATTCTTATGTAGATTAGGTCAAACACTTTGAACCCAATCTAAATTAATTGTAACCTAATTAATAGTGATCCTAGTCCAACTAGAAGTCCAATTAAATCATATTAAATCATATTTAATTCTGATTTAAATTCTAACTTAATTAGAAATTAGGTGCATACAAGTCCTAGTTGAACAGGGACTTATTCTCCCTTGCAATTGGCTTATCCAATAAACCAATTAGACTTAATTTAATTAAATTTAAATTAATTTTAATTGAATTAAATTTAATTAGACTTAATCTCAACCCAATTTCTTAATCAGATTGAGCCAATTAGCAATCCAATTGCTAATCGATCCTCCTGCAACACTTGCATTAGGTCAAACATCAATCACATTAATCGTTTCACCTAAGAATGATTCTCAATCATCGATTAACCATCTGATTAGGTTACAACCTCTTATATGTATCACCCTATAGGTTCGAACCTAAGTCAGTAGCATAAGAACTAATTTTTGTACTAGTCGAAGTAACCATCTAGCAATAATTCCTGACGTCCAGATAGGTCGAATGTATGCAAAGCAACATTCTAAGAATCTTGACCCATGATTACCGTATAATTCATCCTTTTGACTAATAATGCTCAAGACGACTTCGAGTATACTGTCAACACTCATATAAGTCATCTCTATTGTGTCTCAAAATTTTGCAAATCTCATGACTCCTCACAAGGATTATCCAGGTCGAGGTTTTGCTGAATTGAAACATAGTGAGATATTCTTTTCCTGAAGTTAATCAGGAGTGATCAATCCCATCTTGACTTACACACCAATTTTACAAGTACTTGACTATACCCAAAAATCTTTCGAACCTATATTAAAAATACAGGCAATCCAGCACCAAAGCACAGTGAGTTGCTTGCAAGTCATCGTGGTGATCTCAGATCAGAGGGACACTTATACCCATTGGCCTTAGCTAACTACTCTTGATGGTAGAGTGTTACATTGGTCATGTTCAATGCAGATGTACTCTTACATCTCATCTGAATGCCATACTAGTGTCTCCACACTACTTGATTACGAGGACAACCAATGCATATGGCATACAGCGACCTACACTTGATAAGTTATCATCCTTATTAATAACTTATCATTTGATCGTGAATAATTTAAGAACATCTGATAAATTTCCTCTATTGATTGATTGTGGTTCTAAGGACTTCATCATAATTTAGGAGTTCATTTAAGGAAGATAAAATTTTTATGATGAACTTATCAAATAACTATTATTATTAGATAATTTATATACTAATTTCAATCATCTACCACTTAGATGATTGGCTTTAGGATATATTTTTCAACAACTCTCACTTGTACTAAAGTCAATCAGAATGATATCAAATATCCTATCTTCTACTTGAGTTTGTAGAACTTCTTAGTTTCGAGGCCTCAGCAAATGGGTCGATCAAGTTCTCCTTTATCATCAATCTTCCAAAGATCGATGTCACTTTGATCTAAAATCAAAAGTGATAGCAATACAGAGTATGCTGGTCCTTTAGTTCTTTAGCCAAATTTATGGCTCCAGTGCTATGATAGGACTGGACTATCAGTGGAGGATGCCACTCCCAACCTGTTAATGAAGCTCAGCAACTACACGGCATACATGGTAGCATCATATGCTACGATGTACTCTACATCACTAATTGAGTAGGCTAAAGTATCCTGTTTGGAACCTTTTCAGCAGATTGCTCCTATAATTAGGATATGATTTGACACTTTCTTGTTGTTATCTTGATCTGACTGAAATCGAAATATTCATATGTTTAAAGTCAGTATTTTCATATTTGAGTCACTGGACTTTAGTATTTTTCAAATACTTAAGGATTGTCCATACAATCTTCCAGTGGTTCTTACTTAAATCAGACTGGTATCTGCTCACTACCATTAGTGAGTATACCATATCTAATCTTGAACATGGAGAAATTAGATGACACCCAAACTTTTATTCTTTGCAATGCTGGAATGCTATTCTGATTAAGAGAATTTCATCCACAGACAACACAAGGAATAACACTACAGAACATTTTATCCACTTATAAATGCAGAGTTCTTCTTTGTTCATAACAAAGACATATGTTCAAAACTTATGTTTCAATTTTGGGATAATAGTGAAAACGGGCTTTATAGGTCTCCACCTTCCCGTCTGCGCTACTCTGATTCTTTTGAAAAATCCATTCACACCCAATGGATTTTATCCCTTCAGGTGAATCATCTAGTGTCCATACACTATTGATTTTATGGACTTCAATTTGGATTTAATGGCTCCAAGGCACTTCTCAGAGTTAGACCACTGCATTGCATCCCTATAGGTGATCGGATTCTTGTTAATCTATCGAGATCAACAAGATCGCCGTCCCAGACCTAGACACTGAAGTGTCTGTCCAGCTAACATGGTACTCTACCAGATCTCCTTAAAGGTTTTACTTTAATGGGCTTCGAGTTTGATCTAATCAAATTCGGTTCTGTAGGTTTACTAGATTATGTCGGTTCATTTTCTATCAGTCAAACTTCTAAGTTCAACTTGATAGGCATCAGTTCCTTCTTTAAGGAACTCCTTTCCAAAAGGAATGCCCTATTGCTGATGAGCATCTTATGTTCTTCAGCATGATAGAATTAGTAACCCTTAAATAACTATTGGACCAAGAACCAAGTTTGTCTGTATGCAAACCTTTGACATAGACTGATCAACTCTAAACCCAAAGGTGAGAGAGTCTGTTGCCCAGCTATGCAACCCAAGAGGGGGGGTGAATTGGGTTTCTAAAAATTTTAAGCCCAACAGATAACTTATGAAGAACAAAACAATGGCTTTAAATCAATATTAATTACCTAAAGAAGTATTGCAAGGATATAATAAAGAAATAAGATAAAGCGATAAAGCACACCACAAACACAAGGATTTATAGTGGTTCGGTGCTAACCTTGCACCTACATCCACTCCCCAAGATCCCACTTGGGAATTTTAATCCACTATCCTTTGTATTCAACCCGAATACAAAACGTCGGAAACTCCGACACTAGCTATCCCAAGCTAGAATACAAGACGTCGGAAACTCCGACACTAGCTATCCCAAGCTAGATCACTTGTTTCCCAGGTACAAGTAAACCCAAAATACTCCGATTTCAGGTTCGGATCAACCTTTCCTTGTTTTGGAAATCCTCCAAAAACAAGAACAAAAACTCACAAAGAGTTAGAAAATTTTGAGCACAGATTAATACAATAACAGCTCCTTAAATGAGCAAATATAACAATAAAAGCTTTACTCAAATGAAGAATCCCTTTTTCAGATTTTCTCAAAGTGGATGAACGCTTGAATGCTTGAGAAGAGGTTGATTGTTGATTGAAGATCTCTTGAAAGCTTTGAACAATCTCTAGATCAAGGTTGAAACAATAGGCGTGAAGAATTCTCTCCTTGAAAGATCTTGCTTTTCTCTTTCACAATCTCTCTGGTATATTGTGGATCCTCTCTCTTTTTCTCTTTGATTTTTCGTTGATCTCAGGCTTTTTCTTGCAAATTTTGGATCCTCTCTTCTGTTCTTCTCGTTTTTGATTTCACGTTTGATCCGCTATTTAATCTGCAATTTCTTTCACCATTTTAAGCATTTTGTAGCATTAGAAGCAAGAGAAAACAATTTAGGTAGATAAAGAGCCGTTAGAGGATTTTTAGGAAGCATAAATGGCAATTAAAATGGGCAAAAAAATAGCCGTTGCTGACAATTCCCATCGCAGGGGTCGACTCATGAGTCGACTCATGCTTCAGGGGTCGACTCATGAGTCGACCTCTGTTGCAAAAACCAGAGAATGCGTTTCTGGAAATTCTTGGCTCAAATTAGCAGGGGTCGACTCATGAGTCGACTTATGCCTTGTGGGTCGACTCATGAGTCGACTCACAGGTCGTGCCAAGCCAGAAAACTAGCGTGCCAAGGAGAATTTTTGCGTGCCAATCAGCTCATAGTGCCATGAGTTGACTCATGAGTCGACTCATGCACTTCAAACCTTCATAACTTCAAAAATATAAGTCCAAACACAATAAATTTTCACCAATAGATTTCAAATTATTTATTCTACCAAATGGTACTATCAAATCAGATTTTAGTGAAATTATGATTTTGCCCTTGAAGAGCATAAGGACTTTTTCATTTTAAAATTATTTGTATCCCTTCAATCTGCTTTGTGATCATCAAAATCAATCTAGGAGCAACAATCTCCCCCTTTTTGATGATGACAAAATATTTGAACAAAAATATTTATGTTAATGCATTAATTTCAAAAGAATTCATTATAAGTGTATATGCTTGAAAAGAGTATGATTCTTTTGGCATGTAATATAAATGCAAAAATAGTTTGTCCATTTTCTTAAAGATTTGAAAAGGGTATTAGATCATTTTGAGTTCAAGATATATCAGAGCAAGAGAAGATAAATAACTTTTTCTATGTATCAGAGTAAGAAAAATAATTATATCAGAAAAGATTTTACAATGTATCAGAGCAAGAAAATTTTATAATATATCAAAAAAATTTCACACTGTATTAGAGCAAATGTCAGAGTAAATTTCTCATTGTATCAGAACAAATTTAGAGAAAATTTCACACTGTATTAGAGCAAATGTCAGAGTAAATTTCTCATTGTATCAGAACAAATTTCAGAGAAAATTTCACACTGTATCAGAACAAATGTTATAATATATAAGAGAAACTTTCTCACACTGTATCGGATCAAATGTTATAATTTATCAGAGAAACCTTCACACTGTATCGGATTAAATTTTATCATGTATCAGAGCAAGTTAAAAGAAATTGTAGGATGTATCAGAGTAAAACAAATTTCTTAAGATGTATCAAGGTGAGTAAAATTTCAAAAGCAAGTTTGAATTTTGAAATATATCAGAGCATAAAAAAAACTTATTTGCATTGTACTCATGATTTTGCTTTTGATGGATGACTTTTTGTTTAAGTTCTGTCTGATACCAAATTTTGATACCAAAATTTCTCAAAGTTTTGTTTAATCTTTCAATCCTTTTTTTGTTTAATTTCTCCAATATTTTTTAATTTCTTCAATATTTGTTTTAATTTCTCCAATATTTGTTTTAATTTCTCCAATATTTATTTTAATTAATTTCTCCCCCTTTTTCTCATAATTTAGGATTTTGCTTTTTGTCTAATTTCAATTTTTGTTTTTGTTTAATTTCTTCCCCTTTTTGACATCATCAAACATAGTTAACTCTTTCTTTTCTTTTTCTGAAATATTCTTTAATTTCTTCTTCTTTAGAGTTTTTCACAGATGTTTGCTCCCCCTTAATATAGCAATTATCAACAGCAAACAACAACAAGGAGAAGATAATATTTCAACAAGAAGAAAATATATAACCAAAATATGATCATTACAAAGAGGTAGAAATATAGGTAAAAGATGATTCCATTAATATCATAATTGTTTCAATACATAAAATTCAACCGGCTAAATGTCAATACATGGCCCCAAGGTATAGATCCTAGAACAAGACACTAACACTTAGGACCTAGATAAGTCAATGATCGGAGTCATCAGATATAGGGTGAGGAGATGATGGATCAGAAGTGCGTCCTCTACCCCGTCTGTCTCTGCCACGAGCAGGAGAGCGAGATGAACTGGGTGGCTGAGAATGCTGAGATGCTAGGGCTGATACCATGAGTCTGATAGAATCAAGTACGTTCAGTGCTCTGGAAACAGATTGAAGTAGAGCAGTGAACTGAGTGGTAGCATGCTCACTCGATCCTCGGATCTCTTTCCTCAGTAGCTCATATCCACCTTCTAGTGCTCCTCTGAGCCTGCCAGCCTCTGCAGTGAGGTCTGTGACCTCAATAGTAGACTCCTGTGGCTGGGGATGGGCCAATGCAAGGACTTGCCCCTGCAAGTCAAGAACTCTGCCAGTAAGTCTCCAGACTGTATCCTCAAGCTGCTGTATCCTGACGGACTGATCTGAAATCATCTGAAATACAGTGGAGATGTGGGAGTAATGGTCTGATCAGAAGAAGTAGCTCCAGGTGTAAAAGAAGTACTACTCCACTGGCTAGACAGCAAAGAAGCCACACGCTGAGATATATGCTCGATCTGATCGTCAGCCAGTCTGAACTCTGATGGAGGTGCTCTGCTCTCTGGCTGATACACTGGTGTGGGCATCCTAGTAAACTCAGAAGGGCCAGCCTCTGTATCAGGAATGAACTGTGTATCTGGTGATGCTGCCCTGAAGTCATGTACAGGAGAAGATGGACCTTCTTCTTCTACTCTGCCTTCAGTTCTGTCTTCAGTTCTTTCCTCAGCTCTCTCCTCAGCTCTTTCTTCAGAGCCCTTGATCCAACCACCAACAGTCTTTGTAATTCCCATTCGGTGCAGGCTGTGTTGGTTGAAAGTATCCACATGTGAGAGCTTGGTAGGTGTCTCCCCCTCACAGCTAACTCCAAACCTCCTAAAAACTCTAGTAAGGGCCATACCATAAGGCAAGTGTGCCTTGGATCTGTTCAAAGTTTCTCTCATGGCCTCTATCATAAGTGCAGGGAGGTTTAGGGGGGTCTGAGTGATGATATGAAACATGACACATACATCTCTGCCAGATAGTAAGTCATGTCTACCACTCCTAGGAAAGAATAGTTTTGTCACAATCTGATGCAGGACCCTCATCTCAATGGACAGTAGCTTTGCTTCCAATCTGTTTAAACTTCCTGAAAAAGCTTCTCCTAAGATAATTCTGATCCCTTCTTCTTTAATTGGGAGTTCCATATATGAGTATCCTTCACTAGGCAACTGAAGTATTTCTCCCAATATCCTAGAATCCAAGCATATGTCAATCCCTTTGACAGTTGAAGTCACTGACCCGTTTATATAATTTAGGTTCTGGTAGAACTCTCTGACTAGATCAACATAGGTGACTTCCTTAAGAGAGCAATAAAGTTTCCATCCTTGATTTTTGATCTTGGTAGCAAAAGTAAAGCCTTCTTTCTCAAAGAACCGAAAATCTATATTTTTCCCGGTTTCTACTTTTCTATCAGAAAGAGGATTTACACTGGGGCTTATTGAGGATTGAGAGGGACCTTGAGCAGGTACTGAAACTGGATCGGGAACACTGGAAGACTGAGCATGCCTTTTCTTTCGGACAATTTCCTCAGGCTCTCGGATTGATTTCCTTCTTTGGGGAAGTTTCATCTTTGGAGCCATATCCAATAAAGTAGCAGACAAGGAGACTTGAATTCAGTGGAGGAGGGATCACAAGAGAATAAAGAGAGATTTTGGAGGAGAAAAGAAGCGGATTTTGAATGAACGGTGAAGTTCTAGGG
This sequence comes from Elaeis guineensis, assembly GCF_000442705.2. Classification (NCBI taxonomy): domain Eukaryota; kingdom Viridiplantae; phylum Streptophyta; class Magnoliopsida; order Arecales; family Arecaceae; genus Elaeis; species Elaeis guineensis. The sequence goes on along the minus strand of NC_025996.2, from coordinate 98,056,267 downwards.
CATGTTCCACCCGCGCCGAGCAATGCAGAAAGCACAGAAAAATTCTTTTCAAGGAGGCAATTTTTGGTGGAGAGGAGGAGGAGAATTGCCTCAGAATTGATCCTTGGATTTGGAGCAAGAAGAGTTGGAGAGGACGGCTTTCGGAAGAAAGATGATGGGAAGATGAGTCGTCTCACGAACAGGGTTTCCCGTTTAAAAACAATGGACCGATGGAAGTTGGTGGGATTTACAAGTTTGCCATTGAGTCGACTCATGGGGGTCGACTCATGAAGTTCAGAAATTCAGGAAAAATACAAATAAATTCCAGAAAAATTCAAATTTTGGGAGTAGGAATTTTGCTCAAAGATAAGTTTTTAGAGTGATAAATCTGAGCTTTTGGGACCAGGATGGATGTTAAAATTGAGCTCTAATCAATTCTTTGAAAATTGAGAAATTTTAGGCAAATGGATCTAGAATTCCTAGATTTCTCCTAATTTCACAGAATCTATCCTCACTAAGGGCCTTTGTAAAGATATCGGCTAATTGATTTTCAGTGCTAACATATTCAAAAATTATATTTTTGTTTTGAACATGTTCTCTTATGAAATGATGTCTTATTTCAATATGTTTAGATCTTGAGTGTTGAATTGGATTTTTAGATAGATTTATGGCACTTGTATTATCACATTTTATTGGTGTTTCATTAAGTTTGATTCCAAAATCTTCTAGTTGTTGCTTAATCCACAAGATTTGAGCACAACAACTTCCGGCTGCAATGTATTCGGCCTCAGCCGTAGACAGTGCCACCGAATTTTGTTTCTTGCTAAACCATGAGATTAGATTTACTCCAAGAAATTGGCAAGTTCCACTTGTGCTTTTTCTATCTAATTTACATCCAGCAAAATCAGCATCAGAATATCCTAACAAATTAATTTGTGAGTCCTTAGAGTACCATAACCCTATAGTTTGTGTACCATTTAAGTATCTAAGGATTCTTTTAACAGCATTCAAATGAGATTCCTTAGGATTAGATTGATATCTTGCACATAAGCAAACACTAAACATGATATCAGGCCTACTTGCAGTTAAATATAATAATGAGCCAATCATACCTCTATAGTATTTTAAGTCTACGCTTTTACCTTCATCATCCTTGTCAAGCTTACATGAGGGACTCATTGGTGTGCCAATTGGTTTGCAGTTCTCCATTCCAAATCTTTTGAGTAGTTCCTTGGTGTACTTGCTTTGGGTGATGGAGATTCCTCTTTTGATTGTTTGATTTGGAGTCCGAGAAAGAAGGTGAGTTCTCCCATCATGCTCATCTCGAACTCTCCCTGCATAAGCTTAGCAAAGTCTTGACAAAGGGATTCATTAGTAGACCCAAAAATTATGTCATCAACATAAATTTGTATAATTAGCATATCATTTTGGTTTCTTTTAATAAATAGGTTGTATCTACATTGCCTCTTGAGAAACCATTATTTAGTAGAAATTTGCTTAGCCTTTCATACCATGCTCTAGGTGCTTGTTTTAGACCATATAAAGCTTTATTTAATCTAAAGACATGATTGGAAAAGCATGATTTTAAATCCAGGGGGTTGTTCTACATATACTTCTTCAGAGATATATCCATTTAAAAATACACTTTTAACATCCATTTGAAATAGTTTGAATTTCATAAAGCAAGCATAAGCAAGTAGAAGTCTAATGGCTTCTAATCTAGCAACAGGTGCAAAGGTTTCATCAAAATCAATTCCTTCTTCTTGATTATATCCCTTAGCAACCAGTCTTGCTTTATTTCTAATTAATTTTCATGCTCATCTAATTTGTTTCTAAAGACCCATTTTGTGCCAATTATTGAATAATCTTTAGGTCTTGATACTAAGGTCCAAACATTATTTCTTTCAAATTGATTAAGTTCCTCTTGCATAGCATTAATCCAGTTATGATCATTTTCAGCCTCTTCAAAAGTTTTAGGTTCAAGTTGAGATACAAAAGCACAATGATTAACTATATCTCTAAGTGAAGAACGGGTTTTTACTCCATGCATAGGGTCACCAATAATTAACTCCTTAGGGTGGTTGTGAACATACCTCCATTCCTTGGGTAGGTCATTTGTACCTTGAGGTTATTCTTGAATTTCTTTACCTCTTTCATTTTGTTCGTCTTCTTGATCCTTGTCTTCTGGAGTTGCTGAATCTTTCAGAGTGATCTCCTTCATACCTTCTATTAGTGGATCTGCATCATCAACACCCTCATTCTTCCTTGAAGGAAGATCGTTAGATTCATCAAAGACAACATGTATGAACTCCTCAACTACTAAAGTTCTTTTGTTGAACACTCTAAATGCTTTACTAGTGGAGGAGTAACCTAGAAGGATTGCTTCATCTAATTTTGCATCAAATTTACCAAGTTTTTCTTTGCCATTATTTAATACAAAACATCGGCAACCAAAAATATGAAAATATGCAATATTTGGTTTTCTTCCTTTCCAAAGTTCATAGGGGGTTTTCTTTAAAAATTGTCTAATTAAAGCACGATTTAAAATGTAACATGCTTGTTAATTGCTTCCGCCCAAAAATATCTTGGAAGGTTGCTTTCACAAAGCATGGTACGGGCCATTTCTTCTAAGGTTCTGTTTTTCCTTTCAACTACCCCATTTTGTTGGGGTGTCCTAGGAGCAGAGAAGTTATGGCCAATTCCATTTTCATCACAAAAATTTTCAAAGTCATGATTTTCAAATTCTGTTCCATGATCACTTCTAATATTTTGAATTGAAAACCCTTTTTCATTAGTGACTTTTCGATGAAATTTAGTGAAAATTTGAAAAGTTTCATTTTTGTGAGCTAAAAAGAAAACCCAAGTAAAACGAGAGTAATCATCAATTATTACAAATCCATATCGTTTTCCTCCTAGACTAGTGGTTCTAGTTGGTCCAAATAAATCATATGTAAGAGCTCTAAAGGTCTAGAAGTTGAAATAGTATTTTTGGATTTAAATGAAACTCTAGTTTGTTTGCCTAATTGGCATGCATCACAAATTCTATCCTTTTCAAAATTCAGTTTTGGCAAACCGAGAACTAAATCCTTTTTAATTAATTTTGAAAGAGAATGCATGCTAATATGTGCAAGTCTACGATGCCACAGCCAACTAGTCTCATTTATTTTAGCACTTAAGGAAACTAGGCATTGCATGTCTAATTTAGTTAAATCATTCAAGTCTACCATATAAACATTGCCATGCCTATGTCCTATAAATTTAATGCCATCGTTAATAGGACTTGTCACAATGCAAACAGATGATTCAAAACTTACTTTATACCCTTATCACAGAATTGACTAATGCTAAGTAAGTTATGCTTTAAACCTTTAACTAGTAAAACATTCTCAATGTATTTGGAGGGAGTGATACCAATGTTACCTATCCCGATGATCTTTCCTTTGCCATTATCTCCAAAGGTGACCATCCCTCCATCCTTAGCATCAAGCGTGATGAATTGTGATTCATCACCAGTCATGTGTCTCGAGCATCCGCTGTCAAGATACCATTTCTGTTTCCTTCTTGGGATGCTAGACACACCTCATTTTCATGTGCCATCAGGCACAGATTGGCTTGTTCTGTTGAGGTTTCTTCGTCGGAGCTTGAGTCATCACTCGCACTCCAGGTCGCCATCATTGCCTTCTTTTTGAACTTCTTTGGACCTTTCTTCAATTGTGGACATTCGGATCTGAAATGTCCCGGCTTCTTGCACTCGTAGCATATAGGGGGTTGATCTTTCTCCTTTTCTTTGCTTTGATCCCCTTTTGTGAATTTTTTCTCATCCCCTGTTTCCTTTTTCTTAGAAACTTCTTAAATTTCGGGTGATGAGAGCCATCTCCTCATCCTGATCTTCATCTTCAGAGTCATCCGTTTCATAATCAGGTGAAGTTGTGGATTTGAGGGCAATGGTTCTTTTCTTTTTGACTTCATCCTCTTGATGTTGCATCATGCTAAGTTCATGAGTCATCAAGGATCCAAGAAGCTCTTCTAGAGGTAGAGTGTTCAAGTCCTTTGCTTCTTGGATGGCAGTCACCTTGGCTTCCCAAGTTCTTGGCAGTGACCTGAGAATCTTCCTTACAAGTTCACTGTTAGTATAAGATTTGCCAAGACTCTTTAAACCATTGATTATATCAGTAAAACGAGTAAACATAGCAGTTATGGACTCATCATGCTCTATTTTGAACAATTCATATTTATGTATAAGCATGTTTATTTTAGACTCTTTTACTTGATTTGTTCCCTCATGGGTGACTTCTAACCTATTCCATATTTCTTTAGCAGATGCACAAGTAGAAATGCGATTAAATTCATTAGCATCTAGTGCACAATAAAGAACATTCATGGCTTTGGCATTTAATTGTGCCAATTTCTTGTCAACCTCATCCCATTCTTTCTCAGGTTTGGTTGACTCCTCACCATCTATAATCTTGGTGGGTGTGTGAGGATCATTCACTATGATACTCCACATATCATAGTCGAGTGCTTGTATGAAAATCTTCATCCGAGCTTTCCAATAGGTGTAATTAGACCCATGAAAAGTGGAGGTCGGTTTGTTGATTGTCCCTCGGCTAGAGAAGTTCCAACATGGGTTGCCATAGATCTTTGGCTCTTTGATTGTTAGATCAAAGAAGGGCTAGAGCACTGGCTCTGATACCACTTGTTGCCAGCTATGCAACCCAAGAGGGGGGGTGAATTGGGTTTCTAAAAATTTTAAGCCCAACAGATAACTTATGAAGAACAAAACAATGGCTTTAAATCAATATTAATTACCTAAAGAAGTATTGCAAGGATATAATAAAGAAATAAGATAAAGCGATAAAGCACACCACAAACACAAGGATTTATAGTGGTTCGGTGCTAACCTTGCACCTACATCCACTCCCCAAGATCCCACTTGGGAATTTTAATCCACTATCCTTTGTATTCAACCCGAATACAAAACGTCGGAAACTCCGACACTAGCTATCCCAAGCTAGAATACAAGACGTCGGAAACTCCGACACTAGCTATCCCAAGCTAGATCACTTATTTTCGGGTACAAGTAAACCCAAAATACTCCGATTTCAGGTTCGGATCAACCTTTCTTGTTTTGGAAATCCTCCAAAAATAAGAACAAAAACTCACAAAGAGTTAGAAAATTTTGAGCACAGATTAATACAATAACAGCTCCTTAAATGAGCAAATATAACAATAAAAGCTTTACTCAAATGAAGAACCCCTTTTCCAGATTTTCTCAAAGTGGATGAACGCTTGAATGCTTGAGAAGAGGTTGATTGTTGATTGAAGATCTCTTGAAAGCTTTGAACAATCTCTAGATCAAGGTTGAAACAATAGGCGTGAAGAATTCTCTCCTTGAAAGATCTTGCTTTTCTCTTTCACAATCTCTCTGATATATTGTGGATCCTCTCTCTTTTTCTCTTTGGATTTTTCGTTGATCTCAGGCTTTTTCTTGCAAATTTCGGATCCTCTCTTCTGTTCTTCTCGTTTTTGATTTCACGTTTGATCCACTATTTAATCTGCAATTTCTTTCACCATTTTAAGCATTTTGTAGCATTAGAAGCAAGAGAAAATAATTTAGGTAGATAAAGAGCCGTTAGAGGATTTTTAGGAAGCATAAATGGCAATTAAAATGGGCAAAAAAATAGCCGTTGCTGACAATTCCCGTCGCAGGGGTCGACTCATGAGTCGACTCATGCTTCAGGGGTCGACTCATGAGTCGACCTCTGTTGCAAAAACCAGAGAATGCGTTTCTGAAATTCTTGGCTCAAATTAGCAGGGGTCGACTCATGAGTCGACTCATGCCTTGTGGGTCGACTCATGAGTTGACTCACAGGTCGTGCCAAGCCAGAAAACTAGCATGCCAAGGAGAATTTTTGCGTGCCAATCAGCTCATAGTGCCATGAGTTGACTCATGAGTCGACTCATGCACTTCAAACCTTCATAACTTGAAAAATATAAGTCCAAACACAATAAATTTTCATCAATAGATTTTAAATTATTTGTTCTACCAAATGGTACTATCAAATCAGGATTTTAGTGAAATTACAATTTTGCCCTTGAAGAGCATAAGGACTTTTTCATTTTAAAATTATTTGTATCCCTTCAATCTGCTTTGTGATCATCAAAATCAATCTAGGAGCAACAGAGTCTAGATCTATGCCCGTTCCATATGTCATATGAAATCTGCACAACAGACTTACTCAGTATATTTTAGAGTAAAATAGGTAATCACACAAGAGTACAATCCTGAAACAGGCAGAGAAGTGAACCCTATTGTAGATTGAACCATGTCTAACAAAGTTCAACTTCTCCTTTTAGATACACTTTGTTCTGAAAAGGAATCCACTGAGAAAGAATCCAATTCTCTCCTAGATATATCACAAACTCACTGGATAAGTATTTGCCTCCTTGATCTGATCGAAGAGTTCTAACACCTTATTCAGTTTGTTTCAATCTTTCATTATTGAATCATTTGAATATTTCAAATGATTCAGGCCAGACACACCTATGCCCAGATAGGTCATCTGTAATGAAATATTAATATCTTCCTCTGACACTTAAGTTTATAGGTCCACATACATCACTATGTATGGGACCTAGAACTTTATCAGCTTCTTCACCTTTTTCATTAAAAGGTGACTTTGTCATCTTTCCAAGAAGACAAGACTCACAGGCTATCAATGATTCACAATCATTGATGTGAGATTTCTCTCTCAAGCTAATCCGTTTATCCTATTCTTGTCAAGGTGACTAAGCCAAAGATAGATATCCATAATATTATCTAACTTGGGTGTGTACATTACACTTAATAGGCTGTGTAAATGTTAAATATTATTTCTTTCTTGTTCATGTATTATTATAACATTATTCATAATAATATCACAATAATCTTCCTTTATTAATGAATGATAATCATCTTTGGCCAAAAGGCCAACAAAGATTACAGTCATCATAAACAATGGACAATAGTAATAATTACTCTAAATGATAATATTTGAAAATAAGCTCTACAATTCTTAAAGTTAGGATTGAAATAAGACTTCCATCCCTAACATTCAAGAATTTTTCAGCATTTTCAAACATTCTACTTACTTGTAGTCCTAGCAATAAATTGCATAAGACCATCGGTATCTAATACCTAGGTAGTAAAATTTCATAGAGAAACTTTAAGGTGTTATTATATAACATCCTTGATGAGCAACTCTTTCTCCTTTCTCTTGTTCAGCCTATTATGGTCAAAAGAAGTAAGATAATTCTTCTCCGTATGACCCTGCTTCTGATAGTAGAAGCAATATACCTGATTTGGATCGATTTTGGACTAATTATTTTGACTGGACTAAGAAGCCCCAATACGAACCCATTCGTACTGCTGAACCAAATTCAATTTTTGATACTAATTAACGAAGTTGGGTCCCATAAGTCATCACTGTCTAACATCGATTGGAGCAATTAAGGTTTAGCCTTATTTTGAGAAAAGAGAACAATGACCTAATGTATATGAATTATTTTAAGCCTAGAGACTTAGACTTTAGTCTCAAGGTTTTCTCACTATTTTCTTCAAATTGGTAGTCTCTACCTCTAATTCAAAAAATTACTTTAATTTTCTAGTAGGTACTAGAATCCACATAGACTACAAACAAGTCCAACTTTGGTCGGCCAATCCACTGCATCTATGGGTAGGTTCATTAACCAATTTTTTCTCCAAACAACTTTTAGTAATTTAATTTTGCCCTAGAAACGTAATTAGTAGGCTTTGGCCTCCACTGTAAGGATCCGGTTAGGTCCAACTATTAACATGACTATACTTGATGCATCTAACCAATGAATGATTAAGCCCAACTTTGGTTGGCTAACCTAACCACCATTAGAGAAACACTTCCAAGTCGTCATATGATGAGTGATAATTCCATTAGTCAACAAGCACCAGATCTTTGGGTCTGCAATGATTATTGAGTTAATGGACTCATTATCAAACACCTTAATGGGAGGCTATGACTCAGTTGTCTCCATAACTTTATCATTTTAGGGACCTAATAATTTTAAAGGATTTAAAATTATTAGTGTTTTAAGGATAGAAAGGATATGGACCAATTTTCTCCCACTAACTTCATCAAGTCATTAACAAGGACTAGGATCAAATTTGGTCCATGGGCACCTAGATCAGTCTTACTAAATGAAATCAGACTCACTGATTTTTTATGTGACATGGGTTAGCATGAATCAATGAGCAACCTAATCAAGACCTGATTAACCATATTGGCCAGGTAAATATGATCGGTGGGAGGGTCTGCCAAAGCTTGCCTTAGACACCATAAGAAATGGTCAGGTAAGCGGGCTCCCAATTAAAAATCACCGGTCAGGTTTACCTTAGACACCAACTGGTTTATCAGTTTTGATTTGATCTACCTAAAGACTCAGGCTCAGCCGTTGAGCCATGATCAGTGTCCATTTGTTAGATATATGGACTTTGATCAATTACAACTATTGAAGTGATCTATAAAAATGACCTAATCCTAATTAACTTTTAATTAGATTTGATCAATTTCTTAACTTAGTCCATATTTAATCTAACCCTAGGTCTAACCCAGTTAATGACCTGGTCAAAGCTAACCCATTACCCTTTAACCCATGTTTTATGAAATTATCTTAGGATTTTAAATCACAAACCTAGATCCTAAACAATCACTTAATTCTTTTAATTAAGTTCATGGCTGAGGGTTGGGGTTCGGTATTTTGAAATCTATTTTCAACTTTTAAAAGATTTAATACAATCTAGTGTTGCTTCACTAAATAGGTCGGCTCATTTCAAAAATGAATTGGCTTATTTCACTAACAAACACTAATTATTAGTTAAAATAATTAAAATCAGTCAAAAATATAATTTAGCCAACTTTTCAGTTGGGCTGGCATGCTGGTCGAGCCGACCCGATTTTCAGCGAGCCGGTTCGATTAGCAAACAGAACCTTCGCAAGATCTTTTCTTGGTTGATTTTAATCTATGTATATTACATAAAAATATATGAAATAAAATAGATCTAATCTAAAATATTATAACAAGATTTATTTAAACTCTTTTAAATTTTCTAGATCGCAACATACCAGGATAATCTTTACACTATAAGAAGTAAACCTTACAGCAGGACAACCTACAATCCGTGCGATCATTATTTTATTTTTTAGATTTATGTTAATACAATCATGAACATGTTATTAAAAAATTTAGATACTCTGATACCACTGTTGGAAAAAGGTGCAGGGTTTCATGCATGAATTTTAAAAAAAAATTAAAATATAATGCAGCGGAATATGTAAATTAAATAATTTAATATATAAATACATGTAATCAGATTACTAAATCCTACAATTAGGACCTATAATATGTTATATTATACTTATAAATAAAAAAAATAAAATCTTTGATATTGATCGAATCAATACCCTAGATCTAAAACAGTTTTAGATCTAAAACCTAGATCACATCTAGATAAGAGAAGAGATCAGATCTCTTACCTTCATACAGGTTGAGAACTCTATGGTTGATTTTTTTTATTGTCTTTGAAGCCATACACCATCCGACCTCTACAGGTGATCCACATGAGGCTGCAACAAAATCAGAGGTTCGTCGAACGAAGATCTGCTCGAAGTGCTAGCTTCTTACAGATCCCTCCGGATGGTTAATATAAAAATATTTTTTAAATCTCTTAGACATTCCAAGAGATGAAGAATATGAGGAGTAATAATGAAGAAGTCAAACCTTTTGACCTTCCTAAAATAAAAAATAATATGTAAAAGGAAAGGATCCTAAGAGAAGACAGATCTTCTTTTTCAGTACATCAACGATTGATGTCCTAAGAATATTTCTATGCTAAGACATGAGAAGTCCTTCTTCTCTAGATATTTTTTAAATTTTAGATCTTATGGTATCTGATTTTTTTCATAAAAAAATCTGATAATTTATGAAGAAGAAGGGTTCTAAAAGAAACTTAAGAGAAGACCTTCTTTTCTTCTTCTTCTCTCATCAGAACATGATCAGATCATGTCTAAAATTAGATCACCATGCACCAACTTATTGAAGCATGGATCCACCATGCCATCTCTCTTTCTCTCTCAATTTTTTATCATATAAAAATATAAAATAAAGAGAGAATAATCTAAAAAGAAAATAATAAGAGAAAATAATCTTCTCTCTTACCTTTCTTTCTCTACAAGACATCAACTTTTGATCTCTTGATAGAAGACTCTCCTCCATGGATATTGGTGCCTCAAACCACCCATGCCATCCTCTTTCTCTTCTGCTATTTTTATCTAAAAACCACAAATTTTTGACTCTTATTTGATAGCATATGGGGCGGCAACTTTTTATATGGCAGATTAGATCAAAAGACCTAATCAACAAGGTTGGATGCCCCTCCCTTATTAATTTCATGGAGATCAGGATAAGATGCTTAAAAGGGGTGATAAAATGATAGGATAGGCTTGGAGAAAGTTGGCGCAAGAGAGGAGGGAAGAGTCCTTGTGAAGAGAGACTCTTTCAAAAACAGAATAAGCCTAAACCACTTTTCATAATTAACCAAATCACTTTCCACATTGAATCAAATCAAATCTGATTCAAATCTCTTGAATAAGTAGTGTGAGATAATATTCCTTAGACATGGATATCATAGAAAAATATTTGAAAATTAATTAGTGGGCGTGGGCTTGAGATTTCTTAGGTGGCGCAAGAGATGATATGGAATCGTAGTCTAACTAAGATTCTTATATAGATTAGGTCAAACACTTTAAACCCAATCCAAATTAATTACAACTTAATTAATGGTGATCCTACTCTAATTAGAAGTTTAATTAAATTAGATTAAACTATATTTAATTTTGATTTAAATCCTAATTTAATTAGAAATTAGGTGCATACAAGTCCTAGTCGAATAGGGACTTGTTCTCCCTTACAATTTGCTTATCCAATAAACCAATTAGACTTAATCTAATTAAATCCAAACTAATTTTAATTGAATCAAATTCAATTAGACTTAATCTCAGCCTAATTGCTCAATTAGATTAAGTCAATTAGCAATCCAATTGCTAATTGATCCTCCTGCAACACTTACATTAGGTCAAACATCAATCACATTGATCGTTTCACCTAAGAATGATTCTCAATTGTCGATTAACCATCTGATTAGGTTACAACTTCTTATGTGTGTGATCCTATAGGTTCAAACTTAAGTTAGTAGCATAGGAACTAATTCTTTTACTAGTCGAAGTAACCATCTATCAATGGTTTCCGACGTCCAGATAGGTTGAATGTATGCAAAGCAATATTCTAAGAACCTTGACCCATGGTTACCATATAATTCATCTTTTTGTCCCATAATGCTCAAGATGACTTCGAGTATGCTATCAATACTCATATAAGTCATCTCTATTGTGTCTCAAAATTTTATAAATCTTGTGACTCCTCACGAGGATTACCCAGGCCTAGGTTTTGCTGAATTGAAACACAGCGAGATATTCTCTTTCTGAAGTTAATCAGGAGTGGTCAATCCTATCTTGACTCACACACTAACTTCACAAGTACTTGACTGTACCTAAAAACTTTTCAAACCTATGTTAAAAATACAGACAATCCGACATCAAAGCACAGTGAGTTGCTTGCAAGTCACCGTGGTGATCTCAGATCGGAGGGATACTTATACTCATTGGCCTTAGCTAACTATTCTTGACTATAGAGTGTTATATTGGTCATGTTCAATATAGATGTACTCCTACATCTCACCTGGATGTCATACCAGTATCTCCACACCACTTGATTATGAGGATAACCAACGCATATGGCAAACAGTGACCTACACTTAATAAGTTATCATCTTTGTTAATAACTTATCATTTGATCGTGAACAATTTAAGAACCATCCGATAAATCCTCCTTTATCGATTGATTGTGGTTCTAAGGACTTCATCATAATTTAAGAGTTTGTTTAAGGAAGATAAAACTTTTATGATGAACTTGCCAAATAACTATTATTATTAGATAATTTATATACTAATTCCATTGATCTACTACTTAGATGATTGACTTTAAGACATATTTTCCAATACAACAGTGATTGGAGTGACAAGTTTGAGGCCATATCTCACACACAAAGAAAGAACAAAGCCTAATTAGTATATAAATTTATTAATCCTAAAGATTTGGACTTTAGTCTAAAGGTCCTCCTACTATTTTATACGAATTGGTAGTCTCTACCTTTAATTCGAGGAATTATCTTAATTCCTTAACGGGTATTAGAATCCACAGACTACATATAGGCTTGAGGATGGCTCAGTTAATCCATATGCACCTATGAGTAAGTTCTCAATCAATTGATTCTCCAAACAACTTCTAGTATTTAATTTAGCCTCAGATTTCATTTCAGTAGGCGTTGAGCCTCCACTAAAAATTTTGGTTAGATCAAACCATTAACATGAACCTACTCAGTGATTCTACCTAATGAGTGATCGACCCAAGGATGGCTCAGTCAACCTAACTATCATCAGATAGTTCATCAAAGTCATCATATGATGAATGATAATTTTATCATTCAGAGAGAACATCAGACGGATGGTGCCTGCAATGTCAATCAAAAATAATGGATCCATTATTACTCACCTTAATGGGAGGTTATGATCTAGTTATCACCATAACCAGCTCATTTTAAGGACCTAATAATTTAGAAGATTTAATTGATTTACAGAAGAGAGAAGAAAAGAAAAGATCAATCAGTAGACCATAATCCTCCCACTGACTTCACCAAGTCACTGAATCGGATTAGGTCATGCTGATTGAACTGGCACCTAGATCAGTCACACTGATCCACCTTAATGGCATGGGCTAACTCGAATCACTTAGTGATCTAATCAAAATCTAGTTGATCAAATTAGCTAGGTAAGTGAGATCGGTGGAAGGGTCTGCTAAACTTGCCTTAGACACCATCGAAATGGCCAGATAAGTTACTCTCAATTAAAAACCACCGATCGAAATGCCAAACTTATCTTAGACACTAATTAGTTAACCAGTTTCAATTTGACAAATCTAATGATTCAGGTTCAACCACTGAGCCACAATCAAGGTCCATTTGGTCTAATAAAAAATATGGACTTGACCATCTACAACTATTGTACTAGAGAAATCCTGATTAATTTAATTCAATATTTGGTTAGACTTAATCAATTTCTCTACCCGATCAATCAATTCTTTAATTCTAGCCTTAGGTCTAACCCAATTAAAGAGAAGGATCTGATTTGAGCTAACCCATGCCCCATGTTTTATGCAATATCATTAGATCTAAATCACAATTCTAGATCCAATCAGCTTGATACTTAATTCTCAATTAAGTATTACATCAACATAGTTAAGGTTTCGAAAATAATTTTTTATGTAAATATTTTACATCAAGTCATAAAATTTTTTAGATCAAATCTAAATTTTTTATAATTTTAGATCAAAATAATTTTGACTAAATAAGATTAGATGTAACTAACTATCTTCACAACTTACATCACATACAACAACACCTAGAAATTCAAGATCTAAGATTTTGCAAGAAAGTAAGTTTTTTCTTTTCACTTTTTTCTTCATGAGACCTCATAGTGGCACCCCTACATACCATGAAGAGCACCCCATTGAATTGGAGGAGAAGGTCAAGAAATCCTACATGCTCCTATGATCGGACGGTCTGGTGATTACTCAATCTGAGTACTTTGCTACTCAAAATATCTAATCTAAATAAATAATAATCAAATCTAAAAATAAACTAATTTAGATCTAATTTAAATTATAAATAATCAAATCTAATAATAAAAAATTAGATCTAAAGTCATATGAATTCATATCAAAACAACCTGGCTCTGATATCAGTTGAAGAAAATTTATGGTAGTGCAGTACATGCAATTAAAAAATTTTATACAACAGAAATAATAGATTAAATAATTTAATCTTAATCATACATATAAGATCTAATATTAGACTACCATATCAAGATCTTTGATATAAAAAAATATATACTTTAGATCAAAAAATAAAAATTACATCGATCTCATCAATGTTGAAATTCTAGATCTAACTATTAGATCTACTATAGGAATCAAAATAAGTTAGAGATCGTTACCAAATAAATTTTGATCTTGATTTATTATGATCCAATGGTTGGAGAGAATGTTTCTCAGATCACTCATAGCCACACAAAGTTGTCTGACCTCTATAAAAAAATTCATGTGAAGACTGACGCAGATCAGGGGCTCAGAGATGCTAGTCTACAAATAACTTCGACAGCTGACCTCTTTCTTCTTCTACAAGCACCTTGGACTCTCTAAAGTGATAGGAGATCTAGAGGAGGAAGAGAGGAGGAGGAGAAGAGGCTCTAGAAATAAAAAATCTACAAAAAAATTAACCGTGGGATGTCTAAGAGAGGGGTCCCCTTTTTATAGACTAGAAATTAGGACTTTCCAAGAAAGGATGCCATGAATCTATACCAAAACTCTTTTTTGGCATCCCCAAAAATTCCAAAAAAATTATTAAGATGTGGTGAAGAAATATGAAGTCTCACACATCAAATAATTTCTTAAGAAAACTAAGATACAAAATAATATAGCTCCAAAAATATACCATATATGAAAAAAAAAAATTTTAGTCTGCATCTTATCTCTAATTCAGATCGCATTCGAATTAGGCAAGAGATAATATTATGACTCATCAGCTATATTTGACCACCCTTATTAGATCCTCTCTCATAATATCAAAAATCACAATCTAAATCCAATTAGGCATGCAAAAATTAGCATGGATCCAGATGTGGCGCAAAAGATAAGGATAGAGTCCTAGTCTGACTTGGACTCTTCATTTCTAATTCAATTCTAATCCAAATCAAATTTGAATTGAAACCACTGATAGAAATGAATCTAATCTAATTAAAAATTTAAATATTTCATCAAATTTTTAACCCAATTAGGAATTAGTCGAGTCCAAATCCTGATCGAATCATGATCAAATTTTTTTTGTAATCAGGTTTGATCATATCAATCCCAATCTGAGTCAAACTGAATCTAATTCAATTAGACTTGTTCCAAACTCTTTACTCAATCAAATTGAGTCAATTAGTAATTTAATTACTAATTAATTTTCTATAAATGATAGAGTCCCAATCTCAGTGGGACTCTCCCACAGAGTCCTAGTCTAAGTAGGACTCTTTACTAGAGTCATAATCCAATTGGACTCTTCAGCCATCAGATCTAACCAAATCTTCTAATGCATGTGACTTCATAGATTCAAATCTAAATCGATAGTATAAAAATAACTTTTTATACCAATCGATGTAACCATCTAACAATGATGACCCAAGATCAGATGGGTCGAAGTGTTGCAAAGCAACCTTCTAGAACCTACTGGCGTATGGTTATCGTATAATTCATCCCTTTGACCCAAATGCTCAAAGTGACTTAGGGTTTAACTGTCAACCCTAATTAAGTCAATCATATTATATTTTAATCTTTTAAATTCATCTCATGGATTATCCTGACCAAGATTTTGCTAAATTGAAATACACTGATGCATATCTCCTACCAATTCAGAGGGGTCAATTCCATCTTGACTCACACACCGACTTGATAAGTACTTGACTGTACCTAGTATCCTTCTATCACTAAGTTAAAAACTCAGATAGTTCGATACTAAAGTACAGTGAGTTGCTTACAAGTCACCGTAGTGGTCTCAAGTTAGAGGGATACTTATACCCATACCCTTCACAAGCTACTCTTGACAGCAGAGTGCTCGGCACATGATCATGTTTGATGCGAATGTACTCCTACATTCCATCTACATACCATAACAGTATCTCCACACTCTTTAGTTAAGGAGACAACCAATTCATATAGCACACAATGACCTATACTTGATATTGCTATCGTCCTAGTAATAGCGTATCATTTGGTCGCGAATAATTTTAAGGACTTAACTACAAATCTTCCTTCGTCGATTAATATATATAGTCCTAAGAACTTATTACAAATAGAAGTTCAAAGATGATCAATTTGTAATAAAAATATCAAATAATTTTTATTAATAAAAATATATATACATTTACAAGATGAGCACAATCATCTAATGATTGGCTTTGGGACACATTTTCCAACACAATAAACCCCATAGGTCCGAACAATGATTTTAAGACCGTGATGAGATCATGTCAGTGAGACTTAAATCTTTGATAGCCTTAATCTAAAATTTTTTTAGTCATTGGTACATTGAGTCGGGGATCAATGATACAGGTAAGACTGGCATGTCCTATGTATGCTCAGAAATGAAAGTGGTTGATCTCACAATCACTTGTGTGGGGATATTAATACAAGGATATGGGTGCTCATTAGAGATGAGTTTACTGAATTGACCTATGAGAGAATATCAGATAGAGTCTTATTTACATGTCAACTGATAATTCTCTAGTGGAGTTGTGCATGTGATCCTTAGACCTGAGGTCACCATGGTACCTTATGTATTTGGATCTATATTTTGGTTCACTACCTAACTTGGTTCTCTGATCCTTGTGTGGGGTGTTCTAGATATGGTGAAGAGTGTATGAAGGTTGTGAGTGATCAATAAGGGATCAGTCACTCCTAATAAGGAGAGCGAACATCCTATGTGATCTCATAGGTCGTTGATTCGAAAGTCTTTGACCAAAGCAGGATGATAATTAGAAAAAAATTTTAATATATCATCTATTAAATCATCACCTTCTGATCGAGATACATAATGATAAGTAATTTAGTTTGATATATTTTCATACCCACAGCTCATTTGAGATGTTGTTTGACTGAATGATTAAATTACACGAAAACTTGCCACTAAAGGATATTTTGATATTTTTTTATCAAAATTTTAAATCTTTCAGATAGTCATGATATATTGTTAGATGTCAATATTGACTTATAGACTCATCAAAATTAAAATAATTTGATTTTGGAATCAATTTGGAAGAGTTCAAGTTGATTGGGACTCTTCGGGTGATCTAATCTCATCGGATTAGGGTTACATCGAAAGTCATGGTCCACTGCTAGCTAAATTTGAAACCCAATGGGTCACACACTTTAAAATTTAACTTTGGTCTAATCTAATTAGAGTTTATTATAAATTTTATAGGTTAATTTGATATTCTAGCATATTGTATTAACCCAAGTTTCTAAATTGGTTTAGATCAAAGTGTTTGAGCTAACCTAGACTAGTTGCCTTTGACCTAATGGGATTGGATCAATTTAAATTAGATCTTTATCCAACTTGAACTAGTTTCAAGTGGAGTAGGACTCCTCTATGCCTACTTGAAGCCATGACAAAAAATAAATGCCACCCACCCCTTTATCATGTGTGAAGTAAAGAGTCCTTCTTAAAGAAGGCTCTTAACTAATGCATGTTGCCTTAAATTCTCGATCAGAAATCCTATGTTTTGTTATCAAAATTTATTAAACTTTTTATGACACATAGAAAACTAAGATTCCTTCTATTTCAAGTAATTGGATAACTAAAAATTCACTTGGTGAATTTATTTGGTGAGTGGGAAGTTGGAGCACCAAAGGTTGGCGCCCCTTCATCCTATGTGACATCCCTTGGTCCCCTATTTATAGGGGATGCCCCAAATAGTTTCTTGTCATGAATTTTAAGTGAAATCAGAGAGAAGGGATGTGATAAATATAAACAAAATTTTAAAAAATTTTGAAAAAAAAGAAGAAAAAATTTTGAGTGGCAAAAGTTGCTACAAGGGTGGTGAGATTTTCAGTAAGTGTTGTTTGAGTGCCCTAGGATTTGATTTTTTCATATGTTGGAGCCAAAAATCAAATCCTAAGTTGAAAAAATTTGAAGAGTGTCTTCTTGGTGTCATTCTGGTGATAAGATCGAAAGTAACTAGGCTTTGGTGCGATCGTGACACAAGTTCGAAGCCGACAGTATTCTTAAAAAGACAAGGCTGCGGTAGTGCACCGATTGGGAAGGACCTTGGCCATCTTTCATGTGGATCACCATTGGAGTACTTCTACCTTAGGTTCTTATGAAGAACACCAATGTATCATTTTTTTTATTTCAGTGAAAGTATAAAATTCTATCCCTATGCATGTTTTTTTTTGCTTTAATCGATATCGGCAAGGTGATTCTAGGATTTGGATTCTGGCTCGATAGTTTTATTTGATAAAGCTACTGATTTGTATGATTTTAAAATTTTAAAAGTTACTTTTTGCTGTATGATCAAAACTCAATAGTGATATCAGAGCCACCATTATCTGATTCGATCAAACAAGTATAATTTGGTAGCATAGAATCGTTCTTGTTCATATCCTGCCAAAAATGTAGCATTATTTTTAGCTTCGATTCTTCAAACTCAAAAATTATTTTTGACTTTTAATGAATCCTAATTTTAAATTTTAATTATTAAATTATAAATTTATGATAATTTAAAATTTTTTCATCATGGTTGCATGATGCTTAAATCGATGTATTAGATACAAGGGTGTTATGCATGCCTAATTAGATTAGGGTTTGTTATATTATATGTGTTGTTAGTCATATCTTATGACTTCAATTGCACCCTTAAATTTTTTTTTTTTTGGCATGATAATGTGATTGCTATTATGAATAGTTGAAGCATGCAAATTTATTTAATTTGTAGTGTACATTTTATGCGCTTATAGTTGGGATGTGCCGAGACCAGTTCAAAGTCCTTAAAAATTATATTAAGTTATAATGTCAGGATTCACTTTTTAATCAAAAATTAAATTCTTAAGATCAATTGGTGTCGAGAAAAATGTGAATGGTGATTTTCTAATTAGATCCGTATGTTGGCCTGACCAACTCTGTTGGTGTCTAGAAAGGCTACGGAGAGCCTCCCACCTACTTACCTGATCAATTTGGTCTTGTTGATTTTCGAACTTAGATTGATTAAGTGATGTAAACATTACAAGGGTCTTCCTTCAAACTTAATCAATAGAGTATGTCAAGATCTTAGTGAGCTTGTTGTACTATCCACCAGGCTTACTATAGAAAATGACATGATGTTGATCAAGTACATATTGATGCTTATGGCATATTTGAATAGTATTATTTTGTTGTGCTATCCACAAGGGCAACATTCTTTAAGTATGACCATATAGATTGAAGGGTCAACTTAACTAGAACACTATAGTTTGTTGTGCTATCCACAAAACTATATGTGATCTAGAGGCCAGAAAGAAAGATGTTGAGAATTATAAAGGTACAATTGATAAAGAGTTACCTACTCTTAAACTCATGAATACTTGTTGTGCTATCCACAAGGTATTTGTGAGGAATAGAGATCTTAATCCCACTAAAAAATATTAAAATATTTCTTGATTTTCATATTTAAGGGGTATGAAGTTCGATAAAATAGTAGGAGATACAATTAGATAAAAGTCCTAGTCTAATTGTGCATATCATTATGAGTTGTCTGCTTATATTATGTTCTTGTTGTTGTAGATTAACTACACTCATGGCATCCTCACATTTACTTAGAGGTATCCTAGATGCAAACAAGTTGATTGGATCCAACTATATCGACTGGTTAAAGAACTTGAGAATTATTCTCACTCAAGAGAAAGTCTCCTACATTCTGGATACATCTGCTCCAAATTCTCTTGGGGAAGATGCTTTCAAAGAGGAAAGAGACACATATAAGATGTGGAAAGATGACAGTGTGACTATTAAATGCATCATGCTTGCTTCTATGAGCAATGAGCTCCAAAGGCAGCATGAGGACATGGATGTTCCCTCTATTCTCCTTAACCTTAAGGAGTAATATGGGGAACAAAGTCGAACTACTCGATATGAGATATCAAAGCAGTTGTTCCGCGCTTGCATGACTAAAGGCACCTCCATGCAAACTCATATCCTAAAGATGATTGATTTGATCACTCATCTAGGACAGCTGGATTTTGCCATGAACAGTGAACTGAGCCAGGATTTAATCCTGCAGTCTCTCCCTAACTTTTTTTCTCAGTTTGTTATTAATTATCATATGAACAGATTGAAATTAGCTTACCTGAACTGTTGAACATACTGAAAATAGCAGAGAGCCATTTCAAGGGTGAAAAGGCTCAAGTCCTTCATGTTGATAAGATCAGCAAGAAGAAGGCAAAGAAGAGTTTTAAGAAAAGGATGAACCCTAAGGCTAGCATCTTCAAGAAGAAGATGAAGAAGGTCTCCATCAAAGGTACTTATTATCAATGTGGCAAGGAGGGCCACTGGAAGAGGAATTATAAAGAGTACCTTACAATCGTGAAATCAACAAATGTTGCTAAAGATTTGTATATGATATAAACTAAATTATCATTAAATACTTCATTTTCAGATTCTTGGATATTGGATACTGCCTGTGGTTCACACCTTCGTAAATCATTGCAGGATCTATAGGAAATAAAGAATCTGAATAAAGGTGACTTCAAGTTGTTAGATGCTAGTGGAGAGTCCATTCAGGCCAAAGTCATAGGAATCAAGATTTTGAAGTTGTCTTCGGATAAAATTTTGAAACTAAAGACCTGTTGTTATATTCTAGATATTGTTAGAAATATTATTTTTGTACCATTATTATTAGAATAAAATTTTGAAATAATTGTAAAGAACGATGGTTGTTCTATTTATTTTTCTAACGAATATTATGGAAGTACTTTTATTGATAATGGTCTTATGTTTCTTTCACTTAATGACAATGTCATATTGATAATATGAAGAAAAAAAGAGAGAGGATGTGAATATCACATACCATTGGCACTGCCGACTTGGCCATATAAATGAGTCAAGGATTAACAAGTTATACAAAGATAATTTCTTTGATCCTTATGATTATGAATCATATAAAACTTATGAATTTTGCCTCATGGAAAAAATGACCAAGACTCCATTTACTAGATATGATGATCAGATGAGTGACATTTTGGACCTTGTACATACTAATGTATGTGATCCATATCGACTCAAGCCAGAGGTGGATACTCTTACTTTATCACATTTACTGATGATAGGTCTAGGTTTGGATATATGTATTTAATGAAATATAAATCTGAAGTCTTTGACAAATTTAAAGAGTATCAAAGAATGGTCGAAAAAAAACTGGTAAAAGTATTAAAACTCTTCGATCGGATCGAGGAAGAAAATACTTATCCAGTGAGTTCCTTGATTATTTGAAACAAAATAGAATACTCTCTTAATAGACACCTCCTTATACTCCATAATTAAATGAAATTATGGAGAGGAGGAATCACACCTTATTAGATATGGTGTGGTCTATGATATGTTTCATGAATCTTCGATATCCTTTTGGGGATATGCCCTTGAGGGTGCAGCATATATCTTAAATAAAGTGCCTTCGAAATCTATTTCTAGCACTCCATATAAAATATAGAAAGAAAAAAGATCCAATCTTAAGCATGTTAAGATTTGAGGTTGCACAGCTTATGTGAAAAATATTAATGGACATAAGCTAGATGCTAGATCAGAAAAATATAGATTTGTAGGTTATCCCAAGGAAAGCATAGGATACTACTTCTATAACCCTACTCAACAAAAGGTGTTTGTTGGTAGGCATGTCGTTTTCTTAGAGAAAGAGTTTATCCAAGAAAGAGGCAAGGAGAGGTCTCTTGAATTTGAGGAAGTTCAAAACCTACAATCCATCCAGGACTCACCAAATGGTTCGCAACCAGATGTGCCATTATTGAGGCACAGCCACTACACAGCTCCTCTTTGAAGGTCGAGTAAAGTGCATAATGTACCACTCAGATATGGGTTTGTCATTGAGAATGACAACACAACCCACATCATTGAGAATGATGATCCCACGACCTATTTAGAAGCTATCATAAGTAGTGACTCTGACAAGTGGCTCAATGCCATGAAATCTGAAATAGACTCCATATATGTCAACCAAGTATCATTTGGTTGATGTGCCTGAGGGTATGACTATAATAGGCTACAAATGGATCTTCAAAAAGAAGATTGGAGCAGATGACCAGGTAGAGACCTATAAGGCCAAGCTTGTGGTGAAAGGTTTCAGGCAAAAACAAGGTGTTGATTACGAAGAAATCTTTTCGTCGGTAGCCATGCTCAAGTCTATTTGGATAATGCTTGCTATAGCAGCATACCATGACTATAAGATCTGGCAGATGGACGTCAAGACTACCTTCCTCAATGAAAATCTTGAGGAAGAAGTCTATATGACTCAGCCAGAGGGATTTATCTCAAGTAAGAGAGCAAATCAGGTATGCAAGCTCAATAGATCTATTTATAGATTAAAGCAAGCATCGAGGAGCTAGAACATCCATTTTGATGAGACAGTCAAATCATTTGGCTTTATCAAAAATATGGATGAACCTTGTGTGTACAAGAAGAATAGTGAGAGTGCTATTATCTTCTTGATCTTGTATGTGGACGATATACTGCTCATTAAGAATGATATCTCGATGTTATAATCAGTTAAGACTTGACTATTACAAAAATTTTCATGAAAGACTTGAGTGAGGCATCCTATATACTTGGTATTAAGATCTATAGGGATGGATTAAAAAGAATGCTAGGCTTGTCCCAGTCTAGGTACATTAACCTTGTGTTGAAGAGGTTCAACATGGAGAGAAGTAAAAGAGATAACTTGCCCATAGGTCATGGCATACATTTTTTAAGAAGATGTCTCTTAAGACACCTGAAGAGAGAAATAGAATGAGTTCTATTCCTTATGCTTCGGCAATAAGATCAATAATGTATGCTATGTTATATACCAGACCTGATGTTTCTTATGCCTTAGGTATTGTAAGCAGATTTCAAGCTGATCTCAGAGAGGATCATTGAAAAGTTTTAAAAAATATACTCAAGTACTTGAGAATGACTAGAGATTTTTTCTGATATATGGTGGATCGATTTAAAACTAGAAAGTTATACCAATTCTAATTTTCAATTTGATCTGGATGATAGCATATCTATATCTGGATATGTGTTCACCTTGTATGGTGGTGCAGTAAGT
The DNA here is from genome assembly GCF_000442705.2 of Elaeis guineensis. NCBI lineage: Eukaryota > Viridiplantae > Streptophyta > Magnoliopsida > Arecales > Arecaceae > Elaeis > Elaeis guineensis. The sequence goes on along the minus strand of NC_025996.2, from coordinate 98,033,219 downwards.
TGAAAATTTTCAAATAGCAAACGGTTACTGACTCGATCACTGAAGCTGAGTATATTGCTGCAAGTGAGGCTACTAAGGAGGCCGTCTGGATGAAGAAATTCATCATAGAGTTGGATGTGGTTTCAAAAATTGAACAATCAGTGCCCTTTTATTGTGATAATACTGGGACAGTTGCTCAGTCAAAGAACCAAGGTCTCATCATAAATCCAAGCACATCCTAAGATGATTCCACCTCGTTCGGGAGATAGTCGAAAGATGCAATGTGATCGTGGAGCAAGTTGACATCAAGAACAATATAGCAGATCCGTTCACTAAGGCCTCATCAATGCAGCAGTTTGACCACCATTTTGATAGCATGGGTATCAAGTATAGGGGCGATTGGCTTTAAGTGCAAGTGGAAGATTGAAAGAATAATATCCTATAAGCCAATCGCATATGTGATGCGATAGGATGTTTATTGTAATTTATCTTCTAAACTCAAAATTGATATTTATATTAATAAAATAGATATTTTTGATTCATTATATGATGCATCTTGTTGTTCTTAAGATTATAATGAACCCCATAGGTTTTGATGTATTGCATTTTTATAGTAATTATTATTATTAGTTTTTAATGATTTTGATGAAATTGGTATAATAATTAACTAAATAAATATAAGAACCTGATATATTTTATGTCAATTGTAGGTAATTGAGCCAGGTCACACCTAATTGGGCTTAACCATGTTTTAAAGGTCAAATTAAGTGAAATTGGTTGAGTCCGATTCAGCAGGGTTTGTCATCCGGAGTCATCAGGTCTTGCATCAAAATCAGAGTCCATCTCAAAGCAGAATAATCAAATCAAGATATCAATGGACCCCACACTTTATCCTTTTTGGCATCATCAGCCAAAAAAGAAACTAGAGGTGCAGAAAATAATTCAAGTAGTTAATCTCTCCCATCTAGTCAACCAATCTAAATTCTAGATATTTTGGTGTGAGGACCCCTAAAAGGCAAGCTACAGGACTCTAAATTGAGTAAAATTAGATCCTACAGATTTTTGAGAGAATCAAGAAAGGAACATAATTTACAAAATTGAATTTGGATTCCAGATGAGGTGGCTACAGTAGGTTGAAGTTGGTAACAATGTTGGACACAACAAGAAACACCTGATACACCCAGATTCTTCTTAGTGTTTCTTGGCACAAAGATCTGATATGGCAACCAATTTTGGATGGAAAAAAGCTATCTTGGAAAGAATTAAATGGAAGAAAATCAGAGTCCAAACTAATTCTGCATAAGGAGCAAACTGAGAAAGAATTGGAACTAATTCTTGGAAAACTTGATTTGGACAGTCGAAACCTTACTTTGTTTTGCAGATTTTGTGGACCCAGGAAGAAAGAAATTCTTCTCCTCTAATTAACCATGCCTTCTTTCCTTCTTTTACTATGAAAATTAGAATAAAATCAGAAAATTTAGGCAGCATAAGGAGTAGATGGCTGGTGGTTGCTTAAAGCCTATCCAAAGGAGGAGAGATTCTATATCAAATAGAAAGAATGATATATAGAATAAAATTATGGGAAAAATACCACCTTAACCCTAGCCCTAGCCCTATTTAAAGATCCTAAAACACCAGCAAGAGGGGAGGAGAATCATCTTTGAAAGCTAGAAATCAAGCAAGGAGAGTTTGGAGTATATGGAAGATTTGAAGAGAGGATTCATTCGGCTCTGCAATTCCTTCAGAATTTTTAATTCTTTCTCTTATTTACTTTGAATTTATTTTCTAGAACTCATTGTTAGGATGATTTTGAAATTTTATTCAAGTAAACTTGAGTTTGATTTTGATATGATGAAAAGCTAAATTTCTAGCTAGGATACCTGATGTAGCTTGGATTTAATTTCAATTCCAGAATCTTGTATTAATTTTCTTTATTAATGCAATTATTTGTTATTTGCACTTAACGCTTTTAAGTATTATTATCTTTGATACTTGATTGATTTTGATTTATAATTGGTACTGAGAAGGAAGATTATAAATTAGAGTTAATAACAAACATCATCGAATAATAATTGGAGCGGGAGCAGAAGATTTGACCTGTGGGATCTTGAAATAATTACTGTACTTATTGAACTAATTGAAATCTATTTTACTATTGGAAGATAGATTATAGTTTTAATTAGTATATTTAATAAGACTTGGGAGAGATTATTAAATAATTTAGGATTATTTATCCTTGCATTAATAATTAAATTTAGATTATTAATCAGAATAGCTGGAATTGATAATTGGTCCAGATGAAATCAGATATACCCTAGTGCTTTATCAATCGAATTTTGATTCAGCTTTCATTGAGTTCTTTAGAGTTAATTTTATTTTCCACTGTCATTCATTTTGATCATTTAGATATTAGTAAAATTAACATTCATTTTTGATAATTAAACTCAGTCCTCGTGGGAATGATCTCTTATTTATCATTATATTACTTGAGCGATTTCGTGCACTTGCGAAATAGGCTAACAGGTTTAGACAATGATTTTAGGACTGTGATGAGATCACGTCAGTGAGACCTAAATCTTTGACAGTCCTGATCTAAAATATTTCTAATCATTGGTACATTGAGTCAGAGATCAATGATATCGATAAGACTAGCATGTCCTATGTATGCTCAGAAATAAGGGTGGTTGATCTCACAACCACTATGTAGAGACACTAATATAAAGATATGGGTGCTCATTAGAGAATGAGTTCATTGAATTGACCTGTGAGAGAATATCAGATGGAGTCTTATTTACATGTCAACTGATAATTCTCTAGTGGAAATTGTGTATGTGATCCTTAGACTTGAGGTCACCATGGTACCTCGTGTACTTGGATCCATACTTTGGTTAACTACTTAACTTGATTTTTTGATCCTTGTATGGGGTATTTTGGATATGATGAAGAGTGCATGGAGGTTGTGAGTGATCAATAAAGAATCAGTCACTCCTATTAAGGAGAGCGAACATCCTATGTGATCTCATAGGTCATTGATTTGGAAGTCTTTGGTCAAAGCAGAATGATAATTAAAAAAAAATTCTAATATATCATCAACTAATCATCACCTTCTGATCAAGATACATAATGATAAATAATTAGGTTTGACATATTTTCATACCCACAGCTCATCTGGGATGTTGTTTGACTAAAGATGAATTACACGAAAACTTGCCACTGAAGGGTATTTTGATAATTTTTTATCAAAATTTTAAATTTTTCAGATAGTTATGACATATTTTTAGATATCAATCTTGACTTGTGGACTCATCAAAATTAAAAGAATTTGATTCTGAAATCAAATTTGAAAGAGTCCAAGTTGATTGGGACTCTTCAGGTGACCTAATCTCATCAGACTAGGGTTACGTCGAAAGTCTTGGTCCGCTGCTTGCTAGATTTGGAACCCAATGGTCACACACTTTGAGATTTATCTTTGGTTTGATCTAATTAGAGTTTAATATAAATTTTATGGGTTAATTTGATATGCTAGCATATTGTATTAACTCAAGTTTCCAAATTGGTTTAGATCAAAGTGTTTGAGCTAACCTAGACCAGTTGCCTTTGACCTAATGGGATTGGATCAATTTAAATTGGATCCTTATCTAACTTGAATTAGTTTTAAAGTAAAGAAAAACTCCTCTATGCCCACCAAAAGCCATAGCAAAAAATAAATGCCGCCCACCCCTTTATGGCGTGTGAAGTAAAGAGTCCTTCTTAAAGAAGGCTCTTAACTAACACACATTGGCTTAAATTCTCAATCAGAAATCCTATGTCTTGTGTCCAAAATTTATTAAATTTTTATGACACATAGAAGACTAAGAGTCTTTTTGGTTCAAATAACTAGATCACTAAAAGTTTACTTAGTGAATTTATTTGGCATGTGGGAAGTTGGAGCGCCAAAGGTTGGTGCCCCTTCATCCCATGTGACGTCCCTTGGTCCCCTATTTATAAGGGATACCCCAAATAGTTTCTTGCTATAATTTTTGATTGAAATCAGAGAGAAGGGATGTGATAAACATTAAAAAAAATTAAAAAAAAAAATTTGAGTGGCAAAAGTTGCTACAAGGGTGGTGAGATTTTCAGCAAGTGTTGCTTGAGTATCCTAAGATTTGGTTTTTTCATATGTTGGAGCCAAAAATCAAATCCTAAGTTGTGTGACATCTGAAGAGTGTCTTTTTGGAATTGTTCTGATGGTAAGATCAAAAGTAACTGGGCTTTGGTGCGATCATGATACAAGTTTGAAGCCAGTAGTATTCCTAAAAAGATAAGGCTACAGTAGTGCACTGGTTGACCTTGGCCATCTTTCATGTGGATCATCATTGGAGGACTTCTATCTTGGGATCTTATGGAGAACACCAACATGCCACTTTTTTATTTTGGTGAAAGTATAAAATTCTATCCCTATGCATGCTTGTTTTTGCTTTGATCGATATCGGCAAGGTGATTCTAGGGTTTGGATTCTGATTCGATAGTTTTATTTGATAAAGCTACTGATTTGTATAATTTTAAAATTTTGAAAATTATTTTTCACTATGTGGCCAGAATACAATACAATCAAGTGGCATTTTGGTATCCCTTCCCCTTTTAGATAAATCTAAAAACTACCACATGTGTTCTCAGTTGAATTTGAATTCAAATGGCAAGGATATTAGCTATGGGATGCCTCTTTCTACCCATGGTAGAAGGACTCTTCACGCAAAGAGTTGCATGAGTTATTTCTTCATGTGCATGTGGCATTTCTTTCCAAAAATTTCTAATGCCCAAATTAAATCCAAAATTATTAGTTCAATATTTAAGTTAAGTGCCAGAGAGTGGAGGGTGATGTGGGCTACCATATGGGTTGTAATCCCAAGTGTGAAGGACTCTAGCCCTTCTCCATGCACCATAGCATGCGCCCATCCTTATCCATGCGCCAAGAGTCCTTTCAAGTTAGGACTCTAGTTATGGTGCCTATAAGGCTATGTGTCACCATCCAATGGCTACCACATCCTGATCCAAATCCAAATTAAGCTTTGGCTTAATTTTGGTTTGATCAAAATGCAAGATTCGAACCAAAATTGAATCTGATTCAAAGAGCTAGGATTTTCACACGTGCTAGCATGCTTATCAATAACTCGATTGGATCCAAAATTTCAATCAACTATATCAAATGGATCCTTGATCAATTTTTTTATATGTGTAATCCATTGGGTTTCATATCCTAGCAAGTAGTAGGTTTGGGTATAAGTTGATGTAATTTGATTAGAACCCTTCTAATCGATTAAAGTCCAAACCATGCCGATCCGAATTCAGCAATTAGAACTCTTGTTAATTGAGGATCAAATTAAATACTTTAATTCAATCAAACCTACAAGTCAAGATTGATGTTTAATAATATATCATCACTATTCAGTAGATGTAAAATTTGATGAAATTATCAAATATACCCTTCAGCTGTAAGTTACCATACAATTCAATCCTTCGATCATCTCGCATCTCGAATATGTTCACGAGTATGAAATCATGTCAAACTCAAATAGATATTCATATCGATTCTCCATCAATCAGTGATGATTTTAATGATAAAGTATTAAAAATTCTATTAAATCTTCATCCTACTTTGGTCAAAGACTTTCGAGTTATCTAGAGATGAAAATGCATAGGATGACTGAAAGGAAAGAAACTATTTCTCCTCTAATTATCCAGGTTGCATCTAAAAATTTTTTTATTCATCTACATGATTAAGGATCAAATTCTTACCTAATTAGCATTGAAACCAGAGATTAAATCTTAATTTATCTGGATTAAACCTTCATGGAGGCTTGATTATGCAAACCCTCTACTTCGCATACACGCCAGACGCCGCAGGAAAGTAGGATGAACTCTAATCCAATTGCCTTTGCAAGCCAACCAAATGAGAGAGGAGATATGCTGGGGTGACACCTCACACTAGCAAATGGGATGCCCAAGAAGGATCCATGCCCAAGAAGAGGAGGCGGCAACAAAGGTAGAGATGTAAGAGAAGATTAAGGATCTCTCTCTTCACATGCCTCTCTCTCTTTCTCTCTTCTCTCAATCTGATTTGTTTACTATGCATCCATAGGTAGAGACCCTCTCTATTTATAGATAATTCTTATGACCCAGTGAGAGTAGGACTCTTAACTCAAATCTGATTTAAATTGGTCCAATACTCATGAAAAAAGGATTCCTACATGAGATAGAATTGCCATCACATATAACATTCAATTTGCACCCACTCCCTCACCCACATGGGATGCCTCAAACCAAATCCATATCAGGTGTTGGTCAGCCCACATGGGAGAGTATTCTCAGTGCAAGTAGGAATACTCATATCTCATCCAAGATAGATCCAATTTGAATCCAATTCGAAGCTGGTTCGAAATAATTTTGAGAGGCTGTCAATCCCAAACTCTTTTGAATTTTTATACCAAGTCTAACTTAGATTTTGGATCTAATTTAAAATTAATTAATTCAAATCTAATTTAAAATTAATCAGCACTTAAATTCAATCTTTCATATGCTTTATAGATCATAGATCAAAAACTATTCATCCCTGAGATTGAACCTGAACCTCATGTGTAGTGCTAACTAGACATAGTCAACTCTTCAATCATTTGACCCATAACTTAATTCTCAATCAAGCTAGCTTATATGTTCAATCAAGTCAAGTACTTCTAAATTGGATATATAAACATAGGTCAATATCTTTCTACTTTATCTCACTTATGTGCGTGACTCCATAGGTTCAAACACTAAGCCGATAGCACAGGAACCAATCCATGCACTAATCGAGATACCATCTAGCAATGATTTCTGATGTTCAGATAGGTCAAATTATTATAAAAAAATATTTTAAAATTCATACACATGGTTACCGCATAATTCATCCTTTTGACTCTGAATGCTCTAGGATGGTCTCAACTTAACTGTCAACTGAGATTGCTTCATCCGCATTGTATTTCATCCTTTCAAATCTATCTCATGGATTACCTTGGCTAAGGCTTTGCTAAATTGAAATACAGTGATACATCAACTTCAATAATCTGGAGGGGTCAATCTCATCTTGATCCATACATAGACTTCGTAAGTACTTGACTGTACCTAGTAGCCTTCCATCACTACATTAGAAATTCAAATAGTCTGGCATCAAAGCACAGTGAGTTACTTGCAAGTTACTACGGTGATCTCAAGTCTGAAAGATACTTATACCCATGTGTTTCACGAGGAGCTCTTGACAGTAAAACACTCAGTAGGTGAGTCACTTATTTAGTGATGATGTACCCTTACATCTCATCTGTATGCCATACCAGTGTCATCACACTCCTTGGTTAAGAGGATAACCAACCCATATGGCATACAACGACCTCCACTTGATAAATATCATCATCCTGTAATGATGTATCATTTGATCATGAACATATTTAAAAACTATATGATAAATCCTCTCTTTATCGTACACTAGCATAGTGCTAAGGACTTCATCACAACACAAAAGTTTAAGGAAGATGTTACTTTATGATGAAAAATACTAAAATAAATTTTATTCAATAATCAATAATTCATATATAAGGATGAACTCAATCATCACATGATTAATTTTAGGACATAATTTTCAACAACCTTCACTTGGACTAAAGCCAATCAGGGTAGTATCTTATACCCATCTTCAATTTAAAGTCATCAAACTCTTTGATCCTGAGAGCTTTAGTGAAGGGGTCGGCTAGGTTCTCCTTTCTGTCGATCTTCTAAAGTTTGACATCACCACAGTTCATGATCTCTCGCACCTGGTGATAGCGGTGTAGAATATGCTTGGTGCGATGGTATGACTTGGGTTCTTTCGCTTAAGTTATGGCACTGGAACTATCACGGTACAGTAATACAGGACCATCAATGGAAGGTGTAACTCCCAGCTCACTGATGAACTTCTGCAACCACTCTGCCTTCTTTGCAGCATCCGATGCAGCAATGTATTCTGCTTCGCAAACAGAATCAGCCACAGTATGTTGCTTGAAACTCTTCCAGCAAATAGCTCCTCCATTCAAAGTAAATATGTAGCCCGACATGCTTCTACTGTCATCACAGTCTGACTGAAAACTGAAATCAATATATCACATAAGTTTTAGATCAGTGTCTCCATAAATAAACCATTGATCTTTAGTATTTCTTAAATACTTAAGAATTCTTTCACAATCTTCCAATACTTTTCATCCAGATCAGACTGGTACCTACTCACTACCCCTAGTGAATAGGCCACATCCGACATCATACATGTCATAGTGTATATGATAGATCTCACTACTGAAGCATATGGTATTCTACTCTTGTGCTCTCTCCTTAGGAGTTGTTGGATAATCCTTCTTGAAAAGAGTAAGTCTATGGCCTATCGAAAGATAGTCTTTCTTGAAATTATCCATGTTGAACCACTTTAATAAGGTATCAATGTACATGAATTAGGATAGTCCAAGCAACCTTCTAGATCTATTCCTATAGATCTTCATCTCAAGAATGTAGGATGCTTCTCCCAAATTCTTCATAGAGAATTGTGATGATAGCCACAGCTCACACTCTGTAAAGTTGGAATATCATTTTTTAGTAACAGTATGTCATCCACATACAGTATAAGAAAGATGACTACAAAATCGAAAGCCTACTTGTAGATGCAAGGCTCTTCTCCATTCCTAATGAAGCTATACGTTTTGATTACCTTATCAAAATGCATGTTCCAACTCCTAGACGCCTACTTACGTCCATAAATAGATCTTTCTAGCTTGCACACTTTCGACTCATCTGTGGATGTAAATCCTTCAGGTTGTATAACATACACCTCTTCTTCTAGCTCCCTATTAAGGAAAGCAATTTTGACATCCATCTGTCAGATCTCATAATCTAAGTGTACAACGATAGCAAGCATAATCCAGATGAATTTGAGCATTGTCACAGGAGAGAATGTCTCATCATAGTCAATATCATAATGCTGATGGTAACTCTCGACAACTAAATGGGATTTATAAGTCTCCACCTTTTCGTCCACTCTTTTTTTTCTCTTGAAAATCTATTTACACCCTATGAATTTTATCTCTTCGGATGGATCAACCAGTATCCATACACCATTGATCTCCATGGACTCCATCTCGGACTTCATGGCCTCAAGCCATTTCTAGGAGTCGGTTCTTTGCATAGTCTCCATATAGGTGATCAGATCCTCATCATTCTCATCAAGTTCGATGGGGTCACCATTTCGGATCAAAAATCGTAATATCTGTCCGGCTGATACGGTACTCTATCGAATCTCCTTAGTGGCATCTCTACTGACTTCAGATTCGATTCACCAATCAAATCCAATTCTGTGTGTGCCAGTCCTTCCACCTTATGAACGTCATCAAGTTCAATTTTACAGGCATTAGCTCCTTCAGCAAGGAACTCTTTTTTCAAAAAGACTGCCCGACTGCTAACAAACACCTTTTGATCTACAATGAGATAGAAGTAGTACTCTTTAGTTTTCTTTGGGTACCCTACGAACAAGTATTTATCAGACTTCAATCCAAGCTTATCTATCTTTAAAAGCTTGATATATGCTGGATACTCTAGACCCTAAGGTGTGAGAGTACCGGCTTACGCCCAGTCCATATGTCATACGGAGTTTTATCGACAGACTTGCTGGAGACCTTATACAAATGTAGCAGACAATTTCTAGAGCAAATCTCCAAAGGAGATTGGCAGACTTGCAAAACCCATCATGGATCGGATCATGTCTATCAAGGTTTGATTCCTCCTCTCAAACACACCATTATGCTGTGGTGTTCCAAGAGGGGTCCACTATGAGAGAATCTCATTCTCTTTCAGATATGTCAGGAACTCATTGGTGAGGTATTCACTTTCTCAATCTAACCGAAGGATCTTAATACTCTTTTCAATTTATTTTTCTACTTCAGCATGAAATCGTTAGAATATTTCAAATGATTCTGACTTATGTTTCATAAGATAGACATACCTATACTTCGATAGGTCGTCTGTAAATGTAATGAAGTAGTAGTATCCTCCTCTGGCACTTATGTTCATAGGTCTGTATATATCAGTATGTATTAGACCTAGAACACTGCTGGCTCTTTCATTTTTTTTTTAAAAAGGTGACTTAGTCATCTTACCAAGTAGACAGGACTCATAGATAGGTAATGATTCACAATTATCTATCTCAAGGATACATTCCTTGATCAACCTGTCAATCCTATTCTTGTTCACATGACCAAGCCTACAATGCCAAAGATAAGATTCACTAATATTACCTAATTTAGGATATTTACTGGGTGTATACATTATACTAACAGATCATGATATTATGTATACGTCATGTTTCAATTATCTATACATAATTATAGTATCATTCATAATGATCTCACAAAATTCATCTTTTATTATAAACTTGTAACCAAGTTTGGCCAAAAGGCCTACACAGATGATATTCATCAAAAAAGAGGGACAATAATGACAATCATTTAACATGATACTACTGGACTTGAAGACAAGCTGCAATGTTTTTAAGGCCAGAACTAGAACAAGACTTCCATCTCCAATGTTAAGAAACTGCTCGCCCTCTCGAAACTTTTTACTTACCTGCAGTCCCTGCAACGAATTGCATATATTAATAGGACTTCTGATATCTAATATCCAGGTAATAGTATTATAAACAGAAAAATTATAAGAAGTTATCATATCAGTACCTTGTGAAGCAACCGCTTGCTTCTTTCTTTTATTTTTAGGCCTGTTCGGGACAAGGGTGGTTATGTAAGCAGGATAATTTTTTTCTAATGACCCAGCTTCTTGTAGAAGAAGCACTCTGCTTAGCTCGTCAATTTTTAATGGTTTGCTCTGCTTGGGATCGATGGCACTGGATTTCTGTATCTTTTTCTTCTTTCCTCTCTTAGAGGATCGATGCCCTGTAGATGAACCTCCCACTAAATTCACTGGCTCATTTTGGAGTTGGTGATCCTTCTCAAAAGTCTACAGTAATCCAAGCAAACCATGATAGTTTACCATAGGCTTCATCATTTTGTAATGACTGAGAAAGGGTAGGTAGGATTTCAGTAGCAAGTTGAGAAAAGCATCTTTGCCTAATTGTTCATGTAACGGAGAGCCAAGTTTGCTAAGACATTCAATCTGCTCAATCATGTACAATACATGATCGGTGATTGAAGCCCCCTCTCGCATACGAGCATTAAATACTGTGCAAGAGATTTTATGTCTCTCCGCATTCTCAGGGGTGTTGAAGGACTCATTTAATATTTGAATGATCTCTTCTGGCTGTGCATCCTCGAACTTATGACTAAGTTCATCGTTCATGGCTGCCCTCATCACGCAACGTATGGTCATGCAGTCATTAACCCACTTCATGTAAGTGTCTCTTGCAGCACGAGGAGTATTGGCTGTAGGTTCTTCAGATGTCTGATCCATAAGGACGTACAAAATCTCTCGTGCTCCAAGATGATCTTCAACTTTTGATACCAGCTATCGAAGTTGGGTTCGGTGAGCCTGTCGCTGTCCAACAGCATACAGAGGGATAGTGTGTTGGCCATAACTGAAAGAAAAAATATTAGCCTATTAGTATATGAATTATTTTTAATCCTAAAGACATGAACTTTAGTCTAAAGGTTCTCCCACTATTTTTATAAATTGGTAGCCTCTACCTCCAACTTGAGAAATTACACTAATTCCTTAGCAGGTATTAGAATCCACACAGACTGCATTCCAATCTGAGTGTGGCTCGGCCAACCCTAGTGCATCCATGGGTAGGTTCATAACCAATTGTTTCTCCAAGCAACTTCTAGTAATGAGTTTTGCCCCAGGCATCCCTTCAACAGGTATGTGGCACCTCCACTAAAAATTTCAGTTAGGTCCAACCATTAACATGGCACACCAAGTGCATCCAACAAATAGATGTCTAGGCCCGAGTGTGGCTCGATCAATCTGAGCATTGATCTAAAGGTACATCATGATGGTCATATGATGAATGACAATTTTAATATATAATAGACACCAGGCGTGTGGCACCTCCAATGCCTATTTGGAATATTGAACCCATTATCATGCACCTTAATGGGAGGTAATGATCAAGTTATCTCATAATTTTATCACTTTATGGAACTAATAATTTAAAAAATTAATTTTATTGATCTGAGAATAAGAGAAGAAGTCAACCTGCAAGCTGCAAATTCTCTCACTGACTTCACCAAGTCATGTAAAGGATTAGACACAAGCTGGTCAAAAGATACCTAAATTAGTTACACTGATTTATCTTAATGGCATGGGTCTGCACAAATCAACTAGTGACCTAATCAAAATATAATCTACCATGTTAGCCAGATAAATGAGATCAGTGAAAGGGATATGCCCTTAACTCACCATAGACGCATCTAGGTGAATAGCTTTCAATTAAAAACCATTTGATCGAATCTACCAAACTTACCTTAGACACCAACTGATTAATTAGTTTTGATTTGGTTCACCAAAAGATTCGAGCTCAACCATAGAGCCATGATCATGGTCCAGTTATTAGGGTCAAATACATGGACTTGATCAAACTACAACTATTGAGATTGATCTAGAGAAATACTGATCTGATCTAATTCAACACTTGATTAGATTTAATCAATTTCTCTACGTGGTCCATATGTATTTCTAACCCAAGGTCTAACCCATTAGAAGGATCGAATTCATGCTAACCCTTTGCCCATCATTTTATGTGGTGTCTTAATGATCTTCAATTCTTAAATATAGATCATTTAAAACTTAATTCATAATTAAGTATGTGAAACATGTTTTTCAGTCTGTAGAACTATTCTACAAAGATTTCAGATGAAGCACACCATATATTTCAACATATAAAAATAAATTTTTATAATATTTTTAATAATTAAACATATATAGGTATGATCTAAACTTCATACATACATCTTATGTATCATGACAACCTTTAGATCTATACCGTTTATATCATATGTAACATGCAATTCAGATCTAAAATAATTATTATCTAAATTTTATTATATTATAATAAATTATAAATTATTTTAGATCTAATCCAAATATATTTATGATCAAAATAATATATAAAAATCTATTCGCTTTTCTTCTTCATGAAATCGGATCACAATGACACCCCTATACGTCATAAGAGAACCCATTGAATAGGCAAAAGATAGATTAATCTCTTCAATCTCCTATGACCGGATGATCTGATGATCTCATCAATCTGAGTACTAGGCTACTAAGATTTAAAATCTAATTTCATACATAATTACATCAACATGTAATTATTGACAAAATAATTTTATGTTATAAACATATCCTTGATCTTATCAATTATGTTCTTCATCTAATCTAATTAGATTTAATATATCATATACATCATATTAGATCTGAAACATATCTTATATTGATTATAAAATATTAATTTTAGATTTGATATCATATAGAAAATTAATTAGATGCAAATATGAATGCATAAAGAATAAATTTCTGATAAAATCTATTTTCGTGCAGTGTTGAATTTCGATAGAATTCAGATCTAAATATCGATCAAAATGGATCCAATTCAGATCTAAAATAAATTTTACTTCATAAAAAAAATAATAATATTAAAATTTTATTAAAATAAATTTAAAATAGATTTTAATTCATATTATTATTTCATCAAAAATTCAGCAATAGCAGAATTCTGTTATAACAGACTTATAACAACTTCAATCAACCATTGATTAGGCATCTTTAATTTGATCAAAATCAGATCAAAAATTTTACATAAATAGAATTAAATTAGATTTAATGTTTTATAAAAAATATTAATCATATCTCATGTAATTATTTTCAAAAAAGTTTATTATGTATGCATATATTTTAGACCTGCTCTGATACCAACTGAAGGAAAAAAAACTATTTCTCCTCTGATTGCCTAGGTTGCATCTAAAAATTTTTTTATTCATCTACATGATTAAGGATCAAATTCTTATCTGATTAGTAGTAGAACCAGAGATCAAATCTTAATTTATCTAGATTAAACTTTCACGGAGGCCTGGATATGCAGACCCTCTACTTCGCATGCACGCTAGATGCTGCAGAAAAATAGGATAAACTCCAATCCAATTACCTTCACAAGCCAACCAAATGAGAGAGAAGATGTGCTAGTCTGACACCTCACACCAGCAGATGGGACACTCAAGAAGGATCCACATCCAAGAAGAGGAGGCGGCAACAAAAGTAGAGATGTAGGAGAAGATTAAGGATCTCTCTCTTCACACACCTCTCTCTCTCTTTCTCTCTTCTCTTAATCTGATTGTTTGCTATGCATCTATAGGTAGAAACCTTTCTATTTATAGATGATTCTCATAACCCAATGAGAGTAGAATTCTTAACTCAAATTTAATTTGAATTGATCCAATACTCATGAAAGAAGAATTTCTACATGAGATAGAATTGCCATCACATATGACATTCAACTTGCACCCACTCCCTCACCCACATGGGACGCCCCAAACCAGATCCATATCAGGTGTTGGTCGGACTACATGGGAGGATATTCTCAGTGCAAGTAGGAATACTCATATCTCATCCAAAACTGATCCAATTCGAATCTAATTCGAAGCTGGTTCAAAATAATTTCATAAGACTGTCAATCCTAAACTCTTTGGAACTTTTGGACTAAGTTTAACTTGAAATGTTGAACCCAATTAATGTTGGACTTTTGGGACTTTTGTACCAAGTCTAACTTGAATTTTAGACCCAATTTAACATTTATTAATTTTGATCTAATCTAAAATTAATCAGCTCTTAAATTCAATCTTTCATATGTTCCACAGATCATAGATCAGAAATTGTTCATCCTCAAGATTGAACCTGAACCTCATGTGTAGTGCTAGCTAGACATAGTCAACTCTTTAATCTCATTTGACCATAACTTAATTCTCAATCAAGCTTGCTTGTATGTTCAATCAAGTTAAGTACTTCTAAAATGGACATATAAACATAGCCCAGTTCCTTCCTACTTTGTCTGACTTAGTTCATGACTCCATAGGTTCAAACACTAAGTCGGTAGCATAGGAATCAATTCCTGCACTAATCGAGATACCATCTAGTAATAGTTTTCGATGTCGAAATAAGTCAAATTATCGCAAAGGAATATTTCAGAACTCATATATATGGTTATCGCATAATTCATCCTTTTGACCCTGAATGCTTTAGGATGGTCTCAGGTTAACTGTCAATCGAGATTACTTCATCCGTATTGTATTTCAACCTTTCAAATCCATCTCATGAATTATCTTGGCCAAGGCTTAGCTAAATTAAAATACAGTGATACATCAACTCCAATAATCTGGATGGGTCAATCCCATCTGGATCCACACATAGACTTCGCAAGTACTTAACTGTACCCAGTAGCCTTCCATCACTGCATTAAAAATTTAAATAGTCTGGCACCAAAGCAAAGTGAGTTACTAGCAAGTCACTATGGTGATCTCAGGTCTAAAGGATACTTATATCCATGTATTTCGTGAGCAGCTCTTGACAGCAGAATGCTCAGCAGGTGAGTCCCTTGTTCAGGATGATGTATCCTTACATCTCATCTGTATGCCATACCAGTGTCACCACACTCTTTGTTTAAGAGGACAACCAACCTATATGGCACACAACGACCTCCACTTGATAAACGTCATCATCCTGTAATGACATATCATTTGGTCACGAACATATTTAAAAACTATACGATAAATCTTCTCTTTATCACACACTAGCATAGTTCTAATGACTTCATCACAACACAAGAGTTCAAGGAAGACGTTACTTTGTAATGAAAAATGTCAGAATAATTTTTATTCAATAATCAATAATGTATATACAAGGATGAACTCAATCATCACATGATTGATTTTAGGACATAATTTCCAACAACTCTCACTTGGACTAAAGTCAATCGGGGTAGTATCTTATACCCAACTTCTATTTAAAGTCATCAAACTCTTTGATCCCGAGTGCTTTAGTAAAGGGGGCGGCTAGGTTCTCCTTTCCATCGATCTTCTGAAGTTCGACGTCACCACAGTTCATGATCTCTCATGCTAGGTGATAGCGACGCAGAACATGCTTGATGCGATGGTGTGACTTGGATTCTTTCGACTGAGCTATGGCATTGGAACTGTCACAATATAGCAATATAGGGCCATTAATGGAAGGTGTAACTCTCAGCTCACCGATGAACTTCCGCAACCACACCACCTCCTTCGTAAACAGAATCGGCCACAATATGTTGCTTGAAACTCTTCCAACAAATAGCTCCTCCATTCAAAGTAAATACGTAGCCCGACATGCTTCTGCTGTCATCACAATCTGACTGAAACTGGAATCAGTATATCCCACAAGTTTCAGATTAGTGTCTCCATAGATAAGCCATTGGTCTTTAGTATTTCTCAAATACTTAAGAATTACTTTCGCAATCTTCCAATGCTTCTCACTCGAATCAGACTAGTACCTACTCACTATCCCTAATGAATAGGCCACATCCGACCTCATACATGTCATAGCATACATGATAGATCTCACTGTCGAAGCATATGATATTCTACTCATGCACTCTCTCTCCTCAGGAGTTGTTAGACAATCCTTCTTGGAAAGTAATTTCATGGCCTATCGGATGATGGCCTTTTTTGAAATTATCCATGCTGAACAACTTCAATAAGGTATCAATGTACGTGGGTTGGGATAGTCCAAGCAACCTTCTACATCTATCCCTATAGATCTTCATCCCAAAGATGTAGGATGCTTCTCCCAAGTCCTTCATGAAGAATTGTGATGATAGCTACAGCTTCACACTCTACAAAATCAGAATATCATTTTCTAGTAATAGTATATCATCCACATACAACACAAGGAACATGACTACAGAATCAAAAGCCCACTTGTAGATGCAAGGCTTTTCTTCGTTCCTAATGAAGCCATACATTTTGATCATCTTATTAAAATGCATGTTCCAACTCCTAGACGCCTGCTTAAGTTCATAAATAGACCATTTCAACTTGCACACTTTCGACTCATCTGTGGATGTGAACCCTTCAGGTTGTATTATATACACCTCTTCTTTCAGCTTTCCGTTAAGAAAAGCGGTTTTGATATCCATCTGCCAGATCTCATAATCTAAGTGTGCAGTGATAGCAAGCATAATCTAGATATATTTGAGCATTGCCACAGGAGAGAATGTCTCATCATAGTCAATACCATAATGCTGACGGTAACCCTCGATAACAAGATGGACTTTATAGGTCTCCACCTTCCCGTCTGCTCCTCTTTTTCTATTGAAAATTCATTTACACCTTATGGGTTTTATCCCTTCGAGTGGATCAACTAGTATCCATACACCATTGATCTCTATAGACTCCATCTCGAACTTCATGGCCTCAAGCCATTTCTGGGAGTCGGGCCTTTGCATGGCCTCCATATAGGTGATCGAATCCTCATCGTTCTCATCAAGTTCGATGGAGTCACCGTCCCAGACCAAAAAACCATAGCATCTGTCCGGCTGATGCGGTACTCTATCAGATCTTCTTAATGATGCCTCTACTGGCTCTAGATTTGATTCACCAATCAAATTTAATTTTATGTGTGTCAATCCTCCCACCTCATGAACTTCATTAAGTTCAATTTTACAGGCAAAGAACTCTTTTTCCAAAAGGACTGTCCGGTTGGCGACAAATACCTTTTGCTCTGCAGTGAGGTAGAAGTAGTATCCTTTAGTTTTCTTTGAGTACCCTACAAACAAGTATTTATCGAACTTCGATCCAAACTTTTCTATCTTTAAACACTTGACATAAGTTGGACACCCCCAGACCCTAAAGTGTAAGAGTACCAGCTTACACCCAGTCCATACTTCATATGGAGTTTTATCGACAAACTTGCTGGGCACCTAATTTAAAATGTAGCAGGCAGTTTCTAGAGCATATCCCCCAAAGAAGATTAGCAGATTCGTAAAGCCCATTATGGATCGGACCATGTCTAACAAGGTTCGATTCTTCCTCTCGGACAAACTATTATGCTATGGTGTTTTAAGAGGGGTCCACTGTGAGAGAATCTCATTCTTTTTCAGATATGTCAGAAACTCACTACTGAGGTATTCACCTCCTCGGTCTGATCGAAGGATCTTAATACTCTTTCCAGTTTGTTTCTTTACTTCAGCACAGAATTATTTGAATATTTCAAATGATTCTGACTTATGTTTCATAAGATAGACATATCCATACTTTGATAGCTCATCTGTAAACATAATAAAGTAGTAGTATCTTTCTCTAGCACTTATGTTCATAGGCCCGCATACATCAATATGTATTAGACCTAGGACATCGCTGGCTCTTTCATCTTTTTCTTTAAAAGGGACTTAGTCATCTTACCAAGTAGACAGGACTCACAGGTAGGTAATGATTCACAATCATCTATCTCAAGGATACATTCCTTGATCAACCTGTCAATCCTATTCTTATTCATATGACCAAGCCTACAATGCCAAAGGTAGGATTCACTGACATTACCTAATTTAGGATGTTTACTAGGTGTGTACATTACACTAACAGATCGTGATATTATGTATATACCATGTTTCAATTATCCATGCATAATTGTAGTATCATTCATAATGATATCACAAAATTCATCCTTTATTATAAACTTGTAATCAAGTTTGGTCAAAAGGCCTTAGAGATGACATTCATCAAAAAGAAGGGACAATAATGACAATCATTTAACATGAAACTACTAGACTCAAAGACAAGCTGCAAAGTTTTTAAGACCAGAACTAGAACAAGACTTCCATCTCCAATGTTAAGGAACCACTCGCCCTCTCGAAACTTCCTACTTATCTGCAGTCTCTCCAACAAATTGCATATATTAATAGGACTTTTGGTATCCAATACCCAGGTAGTAGTATCATAAAAGAAGAAATTACAAGGAGTTATCATATAAATACCTTGTGAAGCAATCGCTTGTTTCTTTCTCTTATTTTTAGGCCCATTTGGATCAAGAATGGCAATATAAGCAGGATAATTTCTTTTTTAATGACCCAACTTCTTACAGAAGAATTACTCTGCTTGGCTCTTATCAATTTCTAACAGTTTGCTCTACTTGGGATCGACGGCACAGAATTTCTGCACCTTTTTCTTCTTTCCTCTCTTAGAAGATCGATGTCCTACAGATGAACCTCCTACTAAATTCACTGGCTCTTTCTGGAGCTGGTGATCTTCTTCAAAAGACTGCAGTAATCCTAACAAACCATGGTAGTTTATCGTAGGCTTTGTCATTCTGTAATGACTGAGAAAGAATAGGTAGGATTTTGATAGCGAATTGAGAATAGCATCCTTGCCAACTGTTCATGCAACGGAAAGCCAAGTTTGCTAAGATGTTCAATCTACTCAATCATGTACAATACATGATCGGTGACTGAAGCCTCCTCTCACATACGGGCATTGAATACTGTGCAAGAGGTTTTGTATCTCTCTGCATCCTCAGGGGTGCCGAAGGAATCATTCAATATTTGAATGATCTCCTCTGGCTGTACATCATCGAACTTACAACTAAGTTCATCATTCATGGCTGCCCTCATCACACAACGTACGGTTATTGAGCCATTTCATGTAAGTGTCTCTCACGGCATGAGGAGCATTGGCTATAGGTTCTTCAGGTGCCTGATCCGTAAGGACATACAAAATCTTCTCATGCTTCAAGATGATCTTCAACTTTTGATACCAGCTATCGAAGTTGGGTTCGATGACCTGTTGCTGTCCAACAGCGTATGGAGGGATAGTGTGTTGGCCCTAACTAAAAGAAAAAATATTATCCTATTAGTATATGAATTATTTTTAATCTTCAAGATATGACTTTAGTCTAAAGGTTCTCCCACTATTTTTATGAATTGGTAGCCTCTACCTCCAACTCGAGAAATTACACTAATTTTTCAGCGGGTACTAGAATCCACACAGACTGCATTCAGGTCCGAGTGTGGCTCGGCCAATCCTAGTGCATTCATGGGTAGGTTCATAACTAATTATTTCTCCAAATAACTTCTAGCAATGAGTTTTATCCCAGACATCCCTTCAGCAGGCATGTGGCACCTTCACTGAAAATTTCAATTAGGTCAAACCATTAACATGACACACCAAGTGCATCCAACAAACGGATGTCTAGGCCCGAGTATGGCTCGACCAATCTGAGTATTAATCTGAAGGTACATCATGATGGTCATAATTCTAATATATAATAGACACCAGGCATGTGGTGTCTCTAATGCCTATTTGGAATATTGAACTCATTATCACGTATCTTAATAGGAGGCAATGACCAAGTTATCTCATAACTTTATCACTTTATGGACTTAATAATTTAGAAGATTTATTTTTATTGATCTGAGAATAAGAGAAAAAATCGACCTGCAAGCTGCAAATCCTCTCACTGACTTCACCAAGTCATGTAAAGAATTAGACACAAGCTGATCAAAAGATACCTAAATCAGTCATACTGATTCACCTTAATGGCATGGGTCTGCATGAATGACTAATGACCTAATCAAAATATAATCTACCATGTTGGCCAGGTAAGTGAGATCAATGGGAGGGATATGCCCTTAACTCACCATAGACACATCTAGGTGAATAGCTCCTAATTAAAAACTACTTGATCGAATCTACCAAACTTAACTTAGACACCAACTGGTTAATTAGTTTCGATTTGATTTATCAAAAGATTTGGGCTCAACCATGGAGCCATGATTATGGTCCATTTATTAGGGTCAAATATATAGACTTGATCAAACTACAACTATTGAGATTGATCTACAGAAATACTGACCTGATCTAATTCAATATTTGATTAGATTTAATCAATTTCTCTATGTGATCCATATGTATTTCTACCCCTAGGTCTAACCCATTAGAAGGACTGATTCATGCTAAGCC
Source organism: Elaeis guineensis (assembly GCF_000442705.2). Classification (NCBI taxonomy): domain Eukaryota; kingdom Viridiplantae; phylum Streptophyta; class Magnoliopsida; order Arecales; family Arecaceae; genus Elaeis; species Elaeis guineensis. The sequence goes on along the minus strand of NC_025996.2, from coordinate 98,012,229 downwards.
TTTATCCATCATTTTATGTGGTGTCTTAATGATCTTCAATTCTCAAATCTAGATCATTCAAAATTTAATTCATAATTAAGTGTGTGAAACGTGTATTTCAGCCTATAGAACTATTCTACAAGGGTTTCAAATGAGCATATCATTTGTTTCAACATATGAAAATAATTTTTATAATATGTTTAATAATTAAACATATATAGGTATGATCTAAATTTCATACATACATCTCATGTATCGTGACAACCTTTAGATCTATACGGTTTATATCATATGTAACATGCAATTCAGATCTAAAATAATTTTATATCTGAATTTTATCCTATTGTAATAAATTATAAATTATTTTAGATCTAATCTAAATATATTTATGATCAAAATAATACATAAAAATTAGTTTGCTTTTCTTCTTCATGAAATCAGATCATAATGACATCCCTATACGTCAGAAGAGAACCCATCGAATAGGTAAAAGAGAGATTAATCTCTTCAATCTCCTATGACCGGACGGTCTGATGATCTCATCAATCTGAGTACTAGGCTACTAAGATCTGAAATCTAATTTTATACATAATTACATCAACATGTAATTATTGATAAAACTATTTTGTGTCATGAACATATCTTTGATCTTATCAATTATGTTCTTCATCTAATCTAATTAGATTTAATATATCATATACATCATATCAGATCTGAAACATATCTTATACTGATTATAAAATATCAATTTTAGATTTGATATCATATAGAAAATTAATTAGATACAAATATGAATGCATAAGAAATTAATTTCTGATAAAATCTGTTTTCGCGCAGTGCTGAATTTTGATAGGATTTAAATTTAAATATCTATCAAAATAGATTCAATTCAGATCTAAAATAAAATCTACTTCATAAAGAAAATGAGAACATTAAAATTTTATTAAAATAAATTTAAAATAGATTTTAATTCATGTTGTTATTCCATTAGAAATTCAGCAACAGCAGAATTCTGTTATAACAGACTTATAACAACTTCATTCAATTATTGATTAGGCATCTCTAATCCAATCAAAATCAGATCAAAAATTTTATATAAATAGATTAAAATCATATTTATTATTTTACAAAAAATATCAATCATATCTTATGTAATTATTTTTAAAAATTTTATTATGAATATATATATTTCAGGCCTGTTCTGATACAAACTGAAGGAAAAAAAACTATTTCTCCTCTGATTGCCCAGGTTGCATCTAAATTTTTTTTATTCATCTACATGATTAAGGATCAAATTCTTACCTAATTAGCAATAGAATCAGAGATCAAATCTTAATTTATCTAAATTAAACATTTGTGGAGACCTGGATATGCAGACCCTCTACTTTGCATGCACGCCAGATGCCACAGGAAAGTATGATGAACTCTAATCCAATTGCTTTCGCAAGCCAACCAAATGAGAGAGGAGATGTGCTGGTGTGACACCTCACACTAGCAAATGAGACACCCAAGAAGGATCCACACCCAGGAAGAGGAGGCAGTAACAAAGGTAGAGATGTAGGAGAAGATTAAGGATCTCTCTCTTCACACGCCTCTCTCTCTATTTCTCTCTTCTCTCAATCTGATTTATTTGCTATGCATCTATAGGTAGAGACCCTCTCTATTTCTAGATGATTTTTATGACCCAATGAGAGTAGGACTCTTAACTCAAATCTGATTTGAATTGGTCCAATACTCATGAAAGAAGGATTCCTACATGAGATAGAATTGCTATCATATATGATATTCAACTTGCACCCACTCCCTCACCCACATAGGATGCCCCAAACCAGATCCATATCAGGCATTGGTCGCCCACATGGGAGGGTATTCCCAGTGCAAGTAGAATACTCATATCTCATCCAAAACAGGTCCAATTCAAATCTAATTCGAAGTTGGTTCAAAATAATTTCGAAAAGCTGTCAATCCCAAATTTTTTAGGACTTTTGTACCAAATCTAACTTGAATTTTGGATCTAATTTAAGACTAATTAATTTAAATCTAATATAAAATTAATTAACTCTTAAATTCAATCTTTCATATGCTCCATGGATCATAGATCAGAAACTGTTTATCCCTGTGATTGAATCTGAACCTCATGTATAGTGCTAGCTAGACATTGTCAACTCTTCAATCCCATTTGACCCATAACTTAATTTTCAATCAAACTAGCTTATATATTCAATCAAGTCAAGTACTTCTAAATTGGATATATAAACATAGGCCAATTCCTTCCTACTTTGTCTAACTTGTGTGCGTGACTCTATAGGTTCAAATACTAAACCGGTAGCACAGGAATCAATTCCTACACTAATCGAGATACCATCTAGCAATGGTTTTCGATATCCAGATAGGTTGAATTATCACAAAAGAATATTTCAAAATCCATACACATGGTTACCGCATAATTCATCCTTTTGACCCTGAATGCTCTAGGATGGTCTCAGGTTAACTGTCAACCGAGATTGCTTCATCCGCATTGTATTTCAATCTTTCAAATTCATCTCATGGATTATCTTGGTCAAAGTTTTGCTAAATTGAAATACAGTGATACATCAACTCCAATAATCTGGAGAGGTCAATCCTCTTGATCCACACACAGACTTCGCAAGTACTTGACTGTACCCAATAGTCTTCCGTCACTACATTAGAAATCCAGATAGTCCAGCACCAAAACATAGTGAATTGCTTATAAGTCACTATGGTGATCTCAGATCTGAAGGATACTTATACTCATGTGTTTCGTGAGAAGCTCTTGACAGTAGAATGCTCAGTAGGTGAGTCACTTGTTCAGTGATGATGTATCTTACATCTCATCTGTATGCCATACCAGTATTATCATACTCCTTGGTTAAGAGGATAACCAACCCATATAGCACACAATGACCTCCACTTAATAAACGCCATCATCCTGTAATGATGTATCATTTGGTTGCGAATATGTTTAAGAACTATATGATAAATTCTCTCTTTATCGCACACTAGCATAGTTCTAAGGACATCATCACAATACAAAAGTTAAGAAAGATATTATTTTATGATAAAAAATGTCAGAATAACTTTTATTCAATAATCAATAATTCAAATATAAAGATGAATTCAATCATCACATGATTGATTTTAGGACATAATTTTTAACAATGATATTTCTATTAGGAGTGATCGATTCTTTATTGACCGACTCATAACCTCCATAGTCTATTATATCCAGAATATCCTGTATATATCTTTATGTCATACCTGGGTATGAACCAAAATATGAATTTATATGCACAAGATTTCATAGTGGTCTCAGATCTAAGGATCACTTGCATAATTTTCACTTAGAGGACTGTTGGTGCAAAAATCCACTGACGTCGGAGAAGCTGGAGCAGGGATGACCGCGGCCGCCATCGGGACCTGCAAAGAAAGTCTAAACCGAAGTTGGGGGTGCTCCGGCAAGATCCTCCGATGCTCAAGTCAGTTCTCTGCCTCAACAAAAATAGAGTGCTCGAATGAGAATTTTAGCAGAGTTTTGAGATAGAAATTAGAGCTTAGAGAATAACGTATCTGGGGTCCCTTTTTATAGACAGAGGGCGTAACAGATTGATAGCGATGTTTGTAACCACCTGGTAGTGGGCCGTTCAGAGACGTGCGGAGTTTGTTACGGAGAGTAGTGGCATCAGAGGTCGCCCAGGGCCACGTGGAGCTCACTGCGGAGAGTGAAGTGATGTCCGTTGTTGTGACTTGCCAGAGGGTGGTGGAGCTGCGTGGAATCCATTGCAGAGAGTGGAGCAGGGTGGCGGCTCTTGTCATGGCTTGTCAGAGAGTGGTGGAGCTGCATGGAATTCGTTGCAGGGAGTGGAGCAGGGTGGCGGCTCTTATCGTGGCTTGTCAGAGAGTTCGGATCCGTCGGTTGAAGCTCGGTTGGGATGCCTGATGGAGTAGAAGGGCTCTTCACATCGTCGTTTTGGGAGAGGCTCGGATGTCCCGAGGTCACCGACATTTCAGGTGGGGGTCACCTGCCACAGGAGCTCGGATGGAGATTTTCTGTTGGCAGAGTCCAGGGAAGTTCGATCGCTAGGGGAGTCCGTCTGGGATTTATCTGATGTGGAGGCTCATCCGAAGATCATCCACTGGGGAAGCCCGATTTTACGGGGAGCCCGGTAGGAGGTCGGTCGGCGATGGACTTCAGATAGCGCTGGGGAGGCTCGACAGACATCGAGGGTGATCGGCCATCGTAGGGACCCAGCTGCTGGAGCTCGTCCATCGTAGAAGCTCATCCAAAATCTATCTGCTGGAGGAGTTTGGACGGGATCCATTCTCGCGAGTGGTGAAAGGGGGCCATTTGTTGTAGGAGCTCGGGCGAGGACCAATCGTCGTGGAAAATTGGAGTAGTGTCCCATTGTAGAAGTTCGTCCGAATCCCCTCGTCACAGAGTAGCTCGACTGAGGTCAACCTGTAATGGAAGTTCGGAAAAATTTTGTTCATAGTAGAGGCTCGAATGGAGTTTGCTTACAGTAGACGTTTGGGGTAGACAGCCCGCTGTAGGAGTTCGAAGTAGAACGTTCGTAGTAGAAATTCAGAGTAGGTTGCTTGTAATAGAAGCTCGGAGTAGACCATTTGTGGTGGGAGTTCGGAGTAGACCGTTTGTAATAGTGGCTCGGATGAAGTCTACCTGCAATAGAAATTCGGGGCAGAGGTCCGGCTCCCGTAGGAGCTCGGCTGAAATCAGAAAGGCGGTCGACCGCCGTAGAAATATGGGTGGAGTTGGGTTGCTGTAGAAATCTGTCCTTGGGGAAGTTCAGCCATGGACGAAGTCTGAGAAATTCGGATTAGAATCTATCATGGCTAGAAGAGATCTGGAAGAGGTCCGGAGAACGGTCGATCATTGTAGAAGGTCGGTAGATAGTGAAGCCCGGAGAGCATTTGAAGTAGTCCGATGGACGACTGAAGAAGTTCGTCATTGGAGAAGTCCGGAAGGGTGTTATCATAGCTCAGATAGTTGGGGGAGTTTAGAAAAGCGTCGCACCAGGTCGGAAATTCGACTGTCGGAGAAATTCGAAAAAGATGTCGCACTAAGTCGGAGGGATCTTGGGAGAGTTGGCCTCTTATGAACTTCGACTGGGGGTATTTTATATCCAACACCAGTCCTCCTACTTTCGAGTTCGAGTTTCGAATGAAGAAAATATAGAGAAGTTTTCATAGCGAAGTTGCTCCCTCGATTTCTATGCTTGGCGGTCGCCAGATATTTGACGTTCGGCATGCTGGTATCGGAGTCTTTTCAGAAAAGATTTCTTTTTTTTAGAATTTCCACCAGGATGTGGCTCTAGGTATGGCATAATAATGACTTTGCCAGCCACCTGCCATTTCCAACAGCCTGTCAAGGTGAGTGGGACACACGGCGAATACAGACCGGCCAACGGAGATCCAAATCATAAGTGCGCCGGATCTCAGGGTCTATTTAAACATGTTCTCCTCCTTCATAGGTTTCACTTTGCTTGAGAGAATCCCTCGGTTCCCCTCTTCTTCCCTGAGAGCTCCAGTTTCCTCTAGCATCCTTCCCGGCCTTAGGTGTTCGTCGAGTCGACCTCCATCATTCTCGCCGTTCCCCTGTGCTCCTGGGGTTGATCTAGGTTAGTTTCGAAACTTCCTGTTGTTTTCCTGTCCTTCCTTCTTCATATTCTATTTATTTAGCTTTCTCGGGGGCCTGTCTGCTATTTTTCCCAATTTTTTGAGATTTTTGTGGCTTCCATCTGATCCAAATGTCCTCTAATATCTCCTCCTCTAGCAGTTCTAGGAGTTCGTCAGCCCCAGTTCCCCATAGTACCGGTACCGTAGATGAACCCGTAGCTAGGACCGAACCTTGTCCGGCCTTTGTGCCAGACACCATCCCCAGTTCCTTAACTCCGGATGAACTCTCACTGATAAGGATTCAGTATGGAGTTCCTCCGGAGTACGAGCTGGAGCTTCTCGAGCTAGCGCCTCTCCTCCCGGCCGCTTCTGTCTGTACCTGGAGGCCTTCCGTGCGGGACTTCGGCTCCCACTGCCGCCCTTCGTTCTTGCTCTCTTTCATTTTCTAACATTTTACTAGTTTCCGTCATGCCGAACTCCTTTAGGTTTTTGATAGGGTTTCTTTTCCTTTATAGTTTAGCCGAAGTTCGGCCGACTCTTCCTTTATTTAAAACTTCTACACCTTCAAGCACCATCCCTCGACAAAGGATTGGTGGTACTTCTCCCTTCAGTTCGGTAGAAAGGGATTGCTGAAAGGCGCCCCCTCTTCTGTCCATAACTGGAAGGAGAGGTTCTTCTACGTCCGATGCCCAACCTTAGAGCTAGGGTTACCCTCTTGGGGTTCTCTGAGGGATTCCGCCCGTCGGCCTCTAGCCTGGAAAGGGATGACCTCGAGGCCTCAAAAAAACTCGAGGCCTATCAAGCTCCCCTCCTCCCCGAACTTCTGAGGAAGCAACTTTTATTCAACGTCGGCCTGAGTCCCCTTAACCCTACTGGTATCTCTCTCCTTTTTGTTTCTTTTTTCTTCTTCTCTCTCTTTTTTTTTTTTTTTGGGTACTTCCCCTTCTTCTTGTTCCATCTCGAAGCCATGCTGATCTTCTTTTATCGTAGACATGGATGCAAGCATGGCTCGGAGGTTAGCCAGGGTCTTAAGACCCACAAGAGAAAGGATGCCTCAACTTCGAGGTCGGTGAAGAAAGCCAGGACAGAGGGGACAAGCTCGACCGTGCCTGCTCCGACGCCCGTCGCCGTTGAGGTCCCCTTCGACGCCGAACCTGAAGTCCCCCAAACCCTTTCACAGAGCCCCCCGACCAGGGTCTCGTTTCAGAGGTTCGTCCCGAGGGGACGCCTGGGGCCAAAGGGAGGAAGAGAAAGAAGACCCTAGCTCGGAGGAGTCGCAGTCACAGGGCTACCACCGAGGGGATTGGTGGCTCCGAGGAAGACCTGGGGGAGAATCCCTTCAACAACAGGGACTTGATAAAGAGGCTGGTCGAAGGGTGCATCCTGCCCGAGGTTGTCGAGAGGATCGTCCTCGCTGATCCCGAGCTGCGGGTCTGGGACTCTCTGGGATCGTTTCTCGAAGTAGGCTAACTCATCTTTTTCCTCCCTCCTGCTTCTTCAACTTAGTCTTGAGCTCTCATATCAACTCCCTGACCTTTCTTGCAGATTGGGCATCAGCTCGTCGCCAACGTCGAGGCGGCGAAGATCGCTAAGAGGGAGGCAGCTCGGGCAGAAGAATGTCGCCTAGCCGGGGCCGCCCGTCTTGAGAAGAAGATCGCCGAGGTCCTGAGCCTTCAGGAGGCGCTGGAAAAGGAGGGACAAACCTCATCCGATCTGAGAACTATCTTGGAGGAGGAGAGAGGGAAGGCTGAGGCCGAGGTCTCCGCATTGAGGGCGCAGGTTTTCGAGTGAAAGGAGCAGGCTTCCAAATTGAAGGAGCAGATTTCTGAGCTGAAAGTGTGGATTCCATCCCTGGTCTCAGAGGCAAGGGCTCGAGCCGTGGAGGAGTTCAAAGGCTCCTCCGAGATGGAAGATCTGAAGGTCCAGTTCGGCCAGGACGCCTTCATCAAGGGATTCGAGCTCTGCCAAGAGAAGGTGGCTGGGAGGTTTCCCGAATTGCATCTCAGCTTCCTGAATGAGGCGTCCGATGATGAAGCTGGACCATCTGATGTCGCCACCGTTCCTCTTCTAGCCAGGACCTCATCGACTGCTGTGGCCGCCGCTGACGATCTTCTGGGGATGCCGACCCCCTCTACTTCTACCCCAGAGGTCCGGAACCTCTAGTTTTGTATTTTTCCTTTGTGGTGATTGTTCCTTCATTCTCTTGTACTTGAAGTTTATTTGATCAATGAAGCCGGATTTGTCTTTATGGAGGATCCCCCCCTCTCTTTTTTTTTATATTCTTTTCCTTCTTTTTATCTTCTGGCGTTAATTTGAGTCATGGTGCTCTTGTCCTCCAACGACAGTGTCCTGTCAAAGCTCTTCCCCTGCCAGAGAGTATTCCCTTGAAGTCGATGATACGAGACCTTCAAAAGAAAGTTCGTCAGTTGACAAGAAAATCCAAAAAGCTGGAAGATAACTTCGCCGGCTGAAGGAGAGCCATTCAGAGGTCACCACAGAGGCTACTCGTTTCGGGACCTCCATAGGAAAAGTCTCATGGAATACACCAAAAGGAAAGCTGACTTCATCACAGAGCTTGAGAAACTCTGGAAACGTGCAAGCGACCGGTCGTGGACTCAGGCTTCCAAGATCAGCTCCCTTAAAGTCGAGCTGGCGTCGCACGGGAGAAGATCGGCCGACTGGAAGGGAGCTCATCCCGGCTCACAATCCAGACTGACCGCGATCAAAACTGGTCAAAGAGGTTCTCTGACCTTCAAAAATAGCTGTGGGATGTCGAGGCAACTTACGACACCCACCGGGTCGGTTGGAGCAGACAAGTAGAGGACTACCGAAGGAGGCTCCAGACGGTGACTGACGAAGTTGCCCGCCTTCAAAGGTGGTTGTCCGAGAGAGTCCAGCTTGTCCCTGCACAAGGTTCTGATGAGCTTTGCTCCTTGAGGGGGACTATGGCAGAACTGTCGTAGCCCTTGAGTGGGAGGAAGCCAAAGTATGGTGGCTGAAAGTTCAGCTGGTCCACGAGCAGCAGGCAATCAAGAACGTCGAGGTGGAGTCCGAGGTCTTGAGGAGGAGGCTTCGAGAGTCGGAGGACGAGTGCCGGCGATTCCATCGGATGTTCCAGGATATGCTGCTGAAAAAGATGGAGCTAGAAGAGAAAGTCAAAAATTTGAGACAATCCATAGCGGTTTCTGGAACCGAGAGCTCGAAATCAGAAGAAACTGGGCTTTCTTAGAGCCTCTTTTCCTTTTCTTCTTCCTTATCTTTTTGTTTTTTGGCCTTTAAGGCTTTGTAATGAGTACTTCACCAATGAAATGGAAATGAAATTATCTGTTACCTTGTCTATTCTGGTATTAAATAGTTGTTTACCAAACTTCATTTGTCTTATGTCTTGTTCTGCATCGATGGAGTTCGTAATCCCTCACCGGTTCTTGCTTTGAGTCATCGTTTGCTGAACTTCTTTTATCTTCCATCTTGTTTGATGCCGACGTAGTTTGAAGGTTCCTGGCCATTGTCATGTCGATTTGCCTTTAGGGACCAGAGATTTTCGACAGGGGTTTTCTCTTCCATCGAGATAAGGTCCCTTGTGATTTTGATGTAGTTCGTTTCTTACCTATCGCTGGTGTAGTTCATCACTTTTTCTTTTTGCTTCCCCGTTTCTTCTGTGTTTGAGTGAGGGTCTTCCCTCTACTCTTGACAAGATTGTGAGAGTGTAGAGGAGTCATTGGGGAAGCTTTCCTCCTTATCGATCAACCGAGTCTTTGCTTGCGTCGGGACGAGGTCCTCACCTTGTTCCGACAGCCGGCTTCAGCTCGTGTTAGGACGAGGTTCTCCTCCTGTTCCTAACAAGGCTGCGGGGGCACATAAGGGCCCTTGTAAGGACCTCTCCCCCCATTCGATCTTTAAAAAATCGTGCCTTCAACTTTGCTCATGCTAGGATGAGGTTCTCCTCCTATTCTTAACAAGGCTGTGGGGGCACATAAGGGCCGTTGTAAGAGCCTCTCCCCCTATCCGATCTTTAAGAAACTGGGCCTTCAACTTTGCTCATGTTAGGATGAGGTTCTCCACCTATTTCTAACAAGGCTGTGAGGGCAAATAAGGGCCGTTGTAAAGGCCTCTCCCCCCATCCGGTCTTTAAGAAATCGGTGTAGGAACCAAATCTAGGGTTTCAGGGTTAGATCTTGAAACTTTTTCAAGATCATACAGCGGAAGACTAAAATAAATTAAAATTATTTTTTAAAATTATAGAATCTCTAGATCTAAGATCCTATTACATGATTATTACATAGAATTAAATTAAAAATTAAAATATATAAATATAACATGAACTACATGTTGATCATATCAACATGTTTCTATACTACATCTAATGTATGTATTAAACAATAGATCAGATCTATTACCTTGAAAGTTAGACATTCTAACCTCACTGATCCGGGCTTGAGGATGATGTTGCAAGCCACACATGCGTCCGACCTCTAGGAGTCATCCACACGAGCCCACGAATCTCGATCAGAAGTCCTGCTTCAGAAAATCAGCACAGTATGCTAGTACTACGTTGATTCTTCTTTGATGGTTGATCAGGTACCTCCTTCTTCTTGATTTGGACTCTTCCAAAGATGAAAAGTAGAAGGAGAAGTTTCAAATCTGAGACGCTCTCAGAAAACTCAAGATGGAGGGAGGAAAGATATGAAAACAAACAACCCTAGAAGAAGACCCTCTTCTTCTTCTCATTTCTCTCTCTAGACACCCTAACTTGTGTCTTTTATATCTCCACGACCCAAAGGTCTTTCTCTTTAATTTTTGGGTGCCCAAAGGTCTCTCAAATATCTATCTTTTTCAAAAATTTTATAAAGAAACTAGTTTTATATAGAGAGATATGATAGAGTCCTTATCTAGGTTAAATACCTAGTCAAGGCTTATCCAAACATGGCAAGTTAAGGGGCGCCCAACTCTTGAGCATCTTCTCTTTATTTTTGTGCATGGATCACTAGAAAAGGATGCATAATGTGTACCCTAAAATCCACGAAAATTTTAAAAAAAAATTGGATAGATTCGGTGCAAAATTGAAAGAGTTTTGGATTTCTAAAACTCTATCTCATAGAATTCGAAATCCAAACTTATTCCTTTTTGATTTGATCCAAACCACCTTCCATGTAAGAAAGAAGAGAGGAGACCTTTTGTGAATGTGGGAGAGACCTGGGAGAGGGCTTTTGTCACACAAAATAAGAGGAGATTGGCATTGAACAAGAGAGAGGGCGTGGGGAAGGCTTATGTGGTGCAAGGTGGAATCCTAGTCTTACTAGGATTCTATCTTATAACTTGTTTTAATTTGGTTTCTCAAATCAAATCAAACCAAAATTAGATCAACCCAATTAAAATAGATCTTAACCCAATTAAGAACCTAATTTAATCATATTAAATTAGATTTAAATATGATTTAATTTTTTAATCAAATTAGAAATTAGATTGACCCAAGTCCTAGTTGAACTAGGACTAGTTTTTCCTTGCACTTGGCTTATCCAATAAACCAATTGGACTTGATCCAATCAAGCCCAAACCAAATATAATTAAATCATATTTAATTAAACTTAATCTCAACCCATTGGCTTAATCAAATTAAGCCAATTAGCAATCGAATTGCTAATCGATCCTCCTGCAACACTTGCACTGGGTTAAATGTCAATCGTATTGATCATTTAACCCTAGAACGATTCTTAATCATTGATCAACCATCCGATCGGATCATGAACTCTAATGTGTGTAACCTCATAGGTCCAAACCTAAGCCGATAGTATAGGAATAAATTTTTGTACCAATCGAAGTGACCATCTAGCAATGGTACCCGACGACCGGATAGGTTGAATGTGTAGAACAACATCCTTAGAACCCATGCGGATATAGTTTTCATATAATTCATCCCCTCGACCAAAATGATCATAGGACACCCCAGAGTTCAACTGTCAACTCTGATCAGGTTGTCCACATTATATTTCAAAATATCAAATCCATCTGATGGATTATCCTGGTTAAGGTTTTGCTAAATTGAAATACAGCGACTCATTCTTCTCCAACTCTTGGAGTGGTCAATCCCATCTCGATCACACTCTGACTTCGCAAGTACTTGACTGTGCCCAGAAGCCTTCCATCCCTGAATTAAAAATTCAGTTAGTCCAGTACCAAAGCACAGTGACTTGCTTGTAAGTCACTGAGGTGATCTCAAGTCTAAGGGACACTTATACCTATATCCCATCAGAGATATTCTCAACAGCAGAATACTCTGGAGTTGGTCACGTTCAATGATGATATACCAGCACATCTCACCTGTATGCCATACCAGTGTCTTCACACTCTTTGGTTAAGAGGACAACCAATCCATATGGCCTACAGCGACCTATGCTCGATAGAAGCTGTCGTCCTTATTAACAGCCTATCATTTGGTCGTGAACTGTTTTAAAGACTAATCGATAAATCCTCTCTTTATTGAATCTAAATAGTCTTAAGGACTTCATCATAACAACGGAGTTCATTAGAAGATGAAAGCTTATGATGAAAATACCAAATATATTTTATTTATTAACAAATCATAACAACGGAGTTCATTAGAAGATGAAATGCTGCAGTAATTTTCACATGGCTCAGGCTTTGGCAGGATGTATGGGATTCAAATCAAAATAGGACATTTGTGGGGTTTGTGAAACAAACAGTTTGGATTCAAATGGACAGGAGGAGACATTGGGTGAGCTTTGGCACGCGAGCGTGAGATAGAACTTGGACTTGCGTGTACATGGAAGCTAATCTTGATGGCGCGAGAATATAGAGGAAATTCAAATTCAACAACAGGAGGCGGCGTACACGGATTTTTTAGATTTGACTTCATTTGGGTCGCTAACTGCAACGAAGAGAGAGATTTTTAAAATTTTAAAATAAAGCAACCACTTCTATATTTTTGATTTAACCAACTGCCTATCCATCCATCCATACTTTCCAAATTAAATCCTAACCATTCATCTATCTTCTCTTTTTAGTCCCACATCGGAAAAATATAAAATCCTCCTCCCTGCCTACATCTATAAATAAAGCCTAATGCCTCTATTCATAGTATCTCTCTCCACTCCATAATTCTTGTAGGGGGTCTGTGTGACAGGTAGACATACCCACTTTTAAAATTTTTTAGCCACCTTATTCCCACTTTCTTCCACCCTTCCAATACATGAGAAGGAGAGTCAGCCAGGGGAAGGTTGATCCCAAGCCAAGAGAAAGAGAGAAGTCTGATTCTGTAAGAGATTTTATTTTTTGTTCAAACTCCAAGCCTTGTTAATGGCTTAGGAGTTGAAAATTTTTGTATCAGAATTTTTTTTTAGAAATAAATTATTTATTTTCTTTCTATTTAATTTTTGTAATTTTAATTTCTGCAATAGGATAGTTTAAATTTCTGCATCTTTTAATTATGTAATTTTTAATTTCCGCAAGTTCAATTCCAGTAAGTAGAATTAGTCATTATTTTATTTTTGACTTCAAATCAACTATGTCTGGCTAAGTAATTTCTCTGGGATTTACGATGAAGCTAGATCATGAATAGAAGTCTGCTCTATTCAATTTTCCTTTTCGAGCTTTTAAATTTTTAGAATCTTTGTCTCTTCATCTTTCTCACCAAGAGACTTGATGGGCTATCATTGGGTCAGAATTTCTTCATAGTCCATGCTTGATTTGGTGTAAGAGGGGATGATTGATAGAAGGATCATAATTTTTTAAATCATTTCTTCTCTTTTCATGTGAAAATCTTGATGGGTTATAGTTGGGTCAGAATCTCTTCATAGCCTATACTTGGATAACACAAGAGAAGTGAAGAAAAGAAGGGTCTCTTAATTAGGGTGAGAACAAAATATTTGATGGATCATAGTTGAGTTAAATCTCTTCATGACCCATGCTTGTTCATATTTTACACCTTGATTAAGGGACATTATAAGAGAAATCATTGGAAGGCTCTCTAATTCATTGGTCTAGTAGATTTAAGAGCTCTAGATCTTTTAGATAATTTACCTTTATAATTAATTAGTTTATTACTTTGGTAGTTCATAATTCAACAAACAATCTCTTCCCTTTTTCTCTAAAGCTCGCCTGAGCAAGCATTTAAATACAATTCAAAATCTAATTCTTCATGGGATCGACTCGTACTTGTCGGACGTGCTACATTGCACACCGTGCGCTTGCGATAAATTTAAGACATATCAAGTTTTTGGCATCGTTGCCGGGGATTTGGCGTATTTAAATTATATTTCTGATTCTTGTTCTTCGTGCTTTTAGTTTTAGTTCTAGTAATTTCTTTCTATCTTTTGAGTTGAATCAAAATTTGTCCTGACATAAGGTTGCCCTGACGTACTGAAAGTTACGTTGTATGGTTGTCCTAGGACATATTTTGATAAAAAAAAATTATTATCTTTAATTCTTAGACTTTTCTTTTAAGTGCTGTTTATTTGTTTAGTTAATTTTTTACTTTTAGATCAGAATTATCTCATTATATTTAGATTGCATAAGTTTCATTTTCTTATTAATTGATTTAATTTTTTTTTTTCATAACTCACTAATTCAAAAAAAAAAAATTAACATTTACTTTAGTTCTGTAATTAGATTAACATAAAAAAAAAATACTAATCGCATAAAATTTAATTAACATAAAGAAATAACTAAACTTTAAAAATCTTTCACCTTATTTGGTCACCTTGCTTTCTTTGCATTGCATTTTCATAATATATCTTAAGGGCATCAACCATTAATCAGATAAGGTGGGAATTTGATCACCCTTCCTTAGCCCATAAATCACCTCCTTGCATCTACATAACCTAATCCTTAAATAAAATTAACTAGACACCAGCCTTAGGGACATTCAAGCTCATTAGGACAAGAAAATCTAAGAGTTGGACCGGGTTCAAGTGGGTTAGCCTGTCAGTGTCTAGAAAAGTAGTTCAGGAATTACGTTCCGAAGAAAGGTGGTTATCTAATTAGGTCCGTTGCGAAAGCACGGAGAACCTCCCATCAATCTTACACTTATCTGGCTGATTCGGTTAGCCGATTTTGAACTTAGAGTGCTCGAAGGCGACCCTGACAGTTAGGAGCTGTCTAGAATTAGGAAAACTTTAGTCAGTACTCTTTTTCTTTTTTTTTCTCTTCTTTTGATTGAAAACTTGATTGAAAAAAAAATTAAAATAAAAAAAATAGAAGAAAAAGTACTTTCTTCACTTCCTTCATGGAAAAGGGTGTCGGGTCGACTAGTAAGAATTAATTGGATTCCTGTTTCAAACCCAACAACTTCTACAATGGGAGAACCCAATCAACCCCAAACCCTTAAGGATTTATGTTATCCAGTCGGTTCCGTCCAACCTTCTTTCATCGGGTTGCCCCAACCCACTGCAAACAACTTTGAAATTAAACCTCAAATCATTAATATGCTTCCAAAATTCATGGGAATAGAGGATGCATACATATTCATTAGAGAGTTTGAAGAGGTTTGTGCAACCATGAGGCTGCAACAACTGTCAGAGGACGAGGTTAAACTAAGACTGATCAATTTTGCCCTTAAGGACAATACTAAAAAGTGACTCTATAGTCTTCCAAATCAATCTGTCACAACTTGGGAGGGTTTTGTAAGAGTGTTCCTAAAGAAGTTCTTCCCCTATCACAAACAGCTAGGATTAGGAATGAGATAAACCAATTTTACCAACTAGCTGGGGAATCATTCTGGAAATACTTCGATCGCTTTAAGAACCTCTTGACCCAGTGCCCACACCATGGAATAGAAATCTGAAGGCTATGCCAGATAATTTATGAAGGGCTAGATTCAAATTCTAGAACTATGCTAGAGTCCATGTGCTAAGGTCAATTCATGTACAAAGAACCCACTGAAGCTTGGCAATTTCTAGAAGACCTAGCTGAGAAAAATTTACAATGGAAAATAACTAGGGAACCTGAGAAACCAACACCTTCAAGAGGAATGCATCAAATTCAAACTTCTCTAGCTGCAGAGGCCAAAATAGCAACATTAACACGTAGGTTAGAGGCCTTAGAGCTACAAAGACCAGCCAGTGTGAACCAAGTTTCTGCACCCATATGCAATGCATGTAGTGCACTCGATCATGTCCTTGAGGAATGTCCCTTCCTGATGAATCTAATAGAAAATAGATGTGCACAGGTAAATACCACATACCAGAAACCAGTGAACAATCCCTATGCACCTACATATAACCCAGGTTGGAGGAATCATCCAAACTTTTCTTGGTCACAAAACCCAAATGTAGATGGTCCTAGCTACAGCCAGCAAAATCCAAGGCCTAACCCTGTGATAAACAATCCACCAGGCTTTAATAATAATGAAAAGAAACTTAATTCTCTAGAGAAAAGTTTAGATGTCCTGGCCAAATCCAATACTGACACCAATGCCACACTGAGCAATTTCATGCAAACCATGGATCAACTCATAAACACTAACTCCCAAGCCATTGCCTGTTTGGAAATGCAAGTAGGTCAGCTAGCTTCTGCTATGAGCGAGCGAGAATGAGGTAAGCTACCAAGCCAACCTGAACCTAACCCGAGAAACCAAAATGGTCCACGACCCCAACAAGGGAACCAAGTCAGTCATGTGAATGCTATTCACACCTTAAGATCTGGAAAACAAGTGGACAATAAGGTAGGTACATCTGATGATAGAGAAAATTTAATTGAGTCACCTTATGAAAAATCTACCTTACAAACTCAAGCTCCTGAAATTGATAGTACACCAAGCCCAAAATCCAAAATTCCTAAAGCTCCTTTTCCAAATCGACTAAGACCCAATAAAAAATCGAAACATTTGGATAAAATTTTAGAAGTGTTTAAGCAAGTCAAGTAAATATTCCTCTTTTAGACATGATTAAACAAGTTCTAACCTATGCTAAATTTCTAAAAGACCTTTGTACTAAGAAAAGAGCCACCAATGTACCTAAGAGAGCATTTTTGGCAGCAAGTGTGAGCTCATACTTATCTAGTCATGTGCCAATAAAATATAAGGATCCAGGATCCCCAACAATTTCATGTGATATTGGAGAAACCCATATTGAGAAGGCCTTACTGAATTTAGGAGCTAGTGTAAATATTCTTTCATTTTTAGTTTATAAGTAGTTAGGATTGGAAAAAGTTCTACCGACAAAAATCACATTACAATTAGCAGATAGATCTTTTAAGATCCCTAAAGGAATGATAGAAGATGTTTTAATCAAGATTGATAATTTTATCTTCCTGTAGATTTTATCATTTTAGAGATCGAACCAGTTGCAAACCCCAAGGGTCATATCCCAGTTATTTTAGGAAGACCATTCTTAGCTACTGCAAATGCTGAAATTAACTGTCGGAATGGACTTATGAAGCTATCTTTTGAAAATATGACAATTGAGCTAAATATATTCAACCTAGAACAAGAATCCTCCCAGCATGCTGATGTAAATGTAATTCACGAAAAAATTTATGAATCCATTGACATTAGCGATGAAGAAGTCAATTTCGAGTCTAGTTTCTGGCCAATCAATGAATCTGAAGAAATCAATAAAATTCTTATAGATAATAGGAATAGCCAAAGACAAGAGCCTTCCATTGAACCAATCACAAAAATAATTAGTCTATCATCCAAACCATCAATAGAGAAGGCAACCAAATTAGAATTAAAATCCCTCCCCAAACATCTTAAATATGCATATTTAGGTCTAGAAGAAACCTTGCCTGTAATTATCGCATCTGACCTAAATTCTAAACAAGAAGAGGAGTTGCTAGAAATTCTGAAAAAGAGTCGTGAAGCAATAGGCTGGACCATGGCTGATATTAAGGGAATAAGCACTTCCATAGTTCAACACAGGATTCACTTAGAGGAAGAAGCCAAACCAACTAGAGATGCTCAGAGAAGACTTAACCCAGCCATGAAGGATGTAGTCAAAAAGGAAATTCTAAAGTTACTTGATAATGGAATCATCTACCCCATCTCTGATAGCTCGTGGGTAAGTCCTGTACAAATGGTACCTAAAAAGTATGGGGTAACAGTGGTCCAGAATGAAGTAAACGAACTTATTCCAACTAGGACACAAACGGGGTGGAGGGTCTGTATAGACTATAGAAAATTGAATGCTGCAACAAGAAAAGATCACTTTTCATTACCATTTATTGATCAAATGGTAGAAAAATTAGCCGGACAAGAGTTCTACTATTTTCTCAATGGATATTCTGGCTATAATCAAATCCCTATAGCTCCCGAAGATCAGGAAAAGACTACATTCACTTATCCATTTGGAACCTTTGCTTATAGGCGTATGCCCTTTGGATTATGTAATGCGCTGGCAATATTTCAGAGATGCATGATCAGTATTTTTTCGGATATGGTTGAACAATTTCTGAAAATTTTTATGGATGACTTTTCTATCTTTAGTCTGACTTTCTCCGAATGCTTAGATCATCTGAGATTAGTTCTAGAAAGATGTAAGGAGAAGCACTTAGTTCTTAACTGGGAAAAGTGCCAATTCATGGTTAGAGAAGGGATAGTTCTTGGCCATGTAGTTTTGAAAAAAAAAATTGAAGTGGACAAGGCCAAAGTAGATCTTATTGCAAGTCTTCCACCACCCAAATCTGTCAAAGAAATCCGTTCATTTCTAGGACATGCTGGATTTTATAGAAGATTCATTATCAATTTTAGCAAAATGGCTCACCCATTAACTAATCTCTTAGCAAAAGAAATCAAATTTGAGTTCACTCATGAATGCCTAGAGACTTTTGAATTTCTTAAAAAGGCACTCATTTCAGCTCCTATCATTCACCCTCCTGTCTGGTCTGAACCTTTTGAACTGATGTGTGATGCGTCTGATCATACTGTGGGTGCAGTTTTAGGTCAAAGAATTAATAAGCTTCCTAGAGTTATTTACTATGCGAGCAAAATCTTGAATGATGCGCAGCTTAATTACACTACCACTGAAAAGGAGTTCCTGGCCGTTGTCTTTGCCCTAGAAAAATTTAGGTCTTATTTGGTTGGGTCTCACACCATTGTCTATACTGATCACTCAGCCATTAGACATCTCCTAGCAAAGAAAGACGCCAAGGCACGCTTGATACGATGGATCTTACTCCTTCAAGAATTTGACTTAGAAATCAGAGACAAAAAAGGTATGAAAAATGCAGTAGCAGATCACTTATCCCGAATCATAGTCGCACTATCTAGTGAATCACCTATCAATGAATTTTTTCCTGATGAACAGCTCATGTCTGTGTCCACTGAACCATGGTATGCCGATATTGTCAACTATTTAGCCGTTGGTAAAGTTTCTTCTCATTGGACTACTCAAGACAGACACAAATTCTTTGCCCAAGTGAAGTATTTCATTTGGGATGATCCATACCTCTTTAAACAGTGTCCTGATCAAATAATTAGAAGGTGTGTCCCGGACAATGAGGTTAGAAGTATTTTATCATTTTGTCATGACCAAGTATGTGGTGGTCACTTTGCGTCCAAGAAAACAGCTGCTAAAGTCCTTCAATGTGGATTTTATTGGCCCAATCTATTTAAGGATGCATACGAGTACTGTAGAAGTTGTGCTCGATGCCAACAAATGGGGTGAATCACCAAGAGAAATATGATGCCTCTCAATCCAATCTTGGTGGTTGAAATTTTTGATGTGTGGGGGATCGATTTTATGGGCCCATTTCCAAACTCATTTGGAAATGAATACATTTTAGTAGCTGTCGACTATGTCTCGAAGTGGGTAGAAGCTCTTCCTTGTAAATCTACTGATAGCAAAGTGGTTATAAAATTTTTAAAAGAAAATATTCTCTCCCGCTTCGGCATTCCTAAAGCAATTATTAGTGATCGGGGGACACAATTTTGTAACCGACCCTTTGCCACATTAATGAAAAAATATAATGTCACTCACAAGTTGGACACACCTTATCACCCTTAGACTAGTGGACAAGTAGAAGTGTCCAACAAACAGATCAAACAAATCTTGGAGAAAACTGTTAATACCAATAGAAAGGATTGGTCCTTGAAATTAGTTGATGCACTATGGGCATATCGAACCGCCTTCAAGACCAATTTAGGAATGTCTCCCTATAGGATTGTGTTTAGAAAACCTTGTCACTTGCCTGTTGAGCTAGAGCATAAAGTCATGTGGGCTATTAAAAATTTAAATATGGATTTGGACGTAGCTGGAAACCATAGAAAGCTTCAAATTAATGAATTAGAAGAACTTAGAAATGAAGCTTACGAGAATGCTAAGGTGTACAAGGAGCGAACCAAAGTATTTCATGATCAGAAAATTATGAGAAAATTATTTACTCCTGGACAAAAAGTTCTTTTGTATAATTCTAGATTACACTTATTTCCTGGAAAGCTTAGGTCTAGATGGACAGGACCTTTCTTAGTTAAAGAAGTCTTCCCACATGGAGCTATAGAAATTGAAAATTCAAGTAATGGTGCTGTGTTTAAAGTTAATGGTCAAAGATTGAAACTATTCTTGGAACTACCCAAAGAATCTATTGACGAAGCCATGGTTCTCTATGGGCCAATTTATCATGATTAAATTGCTTGAAATATTTTGTCTGGCTGAAGACATTAAACTTAGCACTTCTGGGAGGCAACCCAAAATTTTTTTTCAACTAATATCTTTTCTATTGAATAAATAGAGATACCAGTCTTCAGGCTTCGGACTTTCAGACTGACATCGCACCAGATCACCTTCAACAAAGAACACATAATCAGGTGACATCTTTCTTTTTCTTACATTCAGTGTGTTTCTTCCTTCATTAGAAATAATGATATTTAAGTTGGAGAATGAAAAAAAAAATCTTGAGCAAAATAGATTAAATATATATATATATATATAATAATAATAAGAGTTAGAAAGTATTTGCTAATGACTGTAACGAGTTAAGAAGTAGATTAGTGGGTAGACTTTTAGTAACTTACTTAGATCACCTAAAGGCTATTAGCACTTCTAATTACACATGCACACTGACAAGGCAAATAGGTGCTGGTTGTGAGGCCGACTGAGGACTCAATTATCACTTAAATTTGGTAATTGATATACACTCCAATCAAAAAAAAAAATTGAATTTGAGGAAAGAGCTACCTGCCTAAAATAAAAACACAGAATATATGTAGATTGCCCTAAGCTTAGTAACCGAATCTCTGCACCTAAGTCAAGTGTGAAGGTTCGCATCAAACAGTGAAGGGAAGGCCAGGATGCTCAGCAAAAAAAAAAAAAAAAAAAAAAAAAGGCAGTGTGAAAGCTACCTTAAGTTTATTTGGGAGTGTATAGAAAATTAACTAAAATAAGGTGATAAGAGAAGATACATTTGTCCTTTACAAGCCAGCACTGAAATGCTAAGTTAGTCATCACAAAACAAGTGCTGTAGACCTTTCGATGTATTCTAAGGAAGTTTCTAATTGTACTAACTACGAAATTTACTTTTAAAGCTCAATATTTAATTAGTAATACTTGCTAAACTCTTTTACTTTCAATTCTAGATCTATTTTTGTCAAAGATGATCTTAAATTTAAATTTAAAAAAAAATAAAAAAAAAATATTATATATTGCATTGCTAAGGGACTAGCAATAAATAAGTTGGGAGGTGTGATAGGTGTATAAATTTATCCATAGAAGTATTAATTTATGCATCAAATAATCTTTATTCTTTTAAAATTGATACTTTTTCGTATATTTTACAGAAAAGAGCTGCACCAACATGAAGAGCCCGATCTACAGGCTTAGAGGGATCAAACAAGACTAAAAATGGAGTTAAAATGGATTTAAATTCAAAGCCGAAAGATAATCCGATCTAATATGCAAGTTGGTGGTCCACCATGGACCATTTGGTCCATAAGAAAGTTATAAGCCGTGAAATGCTACAGTAATTTTCACATGGCTTAGGCTTTGGCAGGATGTATGGGATTCAAATCAAAATAGGACATCTGTGGGGTTTGTGAAACAAACAGTTTGGATTCAAATGGATAGGAGGAGACATTGGGTGAGCTTTGGCACGCGAGCGTGAGATAGAACTTGGACTTGCATGTACACGGAAGCTAATATTGATGGCACGAGAATACAGAGGAAATTCAAATTCAGCAACAGGAGGCGGCGTACATGAATTTTTTAGATTTGACTTCGTTTGGGTCGCTAACTGCAACGAAGAGAGAGATTTTTAAAATTTTAAAATAAAGCAACCACTTCTATATTTTCTATTTAACCAACTGCCTATCCATCCATCCATACTTTCAAATTAAATCCTAACCATTCATCTATCTTTTCTTTTTAGTCCCACATCAAAAAATATAAAATCCTCCTCCCTGCCTACATCTATAAATAAAGCCTAATGCCTCCATTCATAGTATCTCTCTCCACTCCATAATTCTTGTAGGGGGTCTGTGTGACAAGCAGACATACCCACTTTTAAAATTTTTTAGCCACCTTGTTCCCACTTTCTTCCACCCTTCCAACACACGAGAAGGAGAGTCAGCCCGGGGAAGGTTGATCCCAAGCCAAGAGAAGGAGAGAAGTCTGATTCTGTAAAAGATTTTATTTTCTGTTCAAACTCCAAGCCTTGTTAATGGCTTAGGAGTTAAAAATTTTTGTATCAAAATTTTTTTTCAAAAATAAATTAGTTATTTTTTTTTTATTTAATTTTTATAATTTTAATTTTTGCAATAGGATAGTTTAAATTTCTGCATCTTTTAATTCTGTAATTTTTAATTTCTGCAAGTTCAATTCCAGTAAGTAGAATTAGTCGTTATTTTATTTTTGACTTCAAATCAACTATGTCTGGCTAAGTAATTTCTCTGGAGTTTGCGATGAAGCTAAATCATGAATAGAAGTCTGCTCTATTCAATTTCTCTTTTCGAGTTTTTAAATTTTTAGAATCTTTCTCTCTTCATCTTTCTCGCCAAGAGACTTGATGGGCTATCGTTGGGTCAAAATTCCTTCATAGTCCATGCTTGATTGGTGTAAGAGGGGATGATTGATAGAAGGATCACAATTTTCTAAATCATTTCTTCTCTTTCCATGTGAAAATCTTGATGGGTTATAGTTGGGTCAGAATCCCTTCATAGCCTATACTTGGATAACACAAGAGAAGTGAAGAAAGGAAGGTTCTCTTAATTAGGGTGAGAACAAAATGTTTGATGGATCATAGTTGAGTTAAATCTCTTCATGACCCATGCTTGTTCATATTTTACACCTTGATCAAGGGACATTATAAGAGTAATCATAGGAAGGCTCTCTAATTCATTGGTCTAATGGATTCAAGAGCCCTAGATCTTTTAGATAATTCACCTTTATAATTAATTAGTTTATTGCTTTGGTAGTTCATAATTCAACAAACAATCTCTTTCCTTTTTCTCTAAAGCTCGCCTGAGCAAGCATTTAAATACAATTCAAAATCCAATTCCTCATGGGATCGACTCGTACTCGTCGGACGTGCTATATTGCACACCGTGCGCTTGCAATAAATTTAAGATATATCAATCTTCTGAAGGTCGACGTCACCTCGATCCATGATCTCTCAGACCAGGTGGAAGCGGCGCAAGATATGCTCCATCCACTGATGTGCTTTGGGTTCCTTCGCCTGAGCTATGGCACCAGTGCTGTCGTAGTAGAGCAGGACCGGACCATCGAGGGAGGGTGCTACTTCGAGCTCGTTGATGAATTCCCTCAGCCACACAGCTTCCTTGGCGGCATCCGATGCTGCGATGTACTCCGCTTCACAAACAGAGTCCGCCACAGTATGTTGCTTGGAACTCTTCCAGCATATGGTCCACCATTCAGAGTAAAGATATAACCCGACACGCTCCTGCTGTCATCATGGTCAGATTGAAAGCTAGAGTCTGTGAACCCCATAAGTTTCAGATCTGACTCCCCATAAACCAACCATTGGTCCTTAGTATTTCTCAAATACTTAAGGATGGCTTTAACCACTTTTCAGTGATTTTCTCCAGGATCAGATTGGTATCTACTCACTCTCCTAGTGAGTATGCCACATCTAATCTTGTACATGTCATGGCGTACATGATAGATCCCACGGCTGAAGCATATGGGACTCTACTCATATGCTCTCTCTCTTCAGGAGTTGTCGGACAATCCTTCTTAGAGAGAGAAATTTCTTGGCCTATCGGTAGATAGCCCTTCTTGGAATTCTCCATGCTAAACATCTTCAGCATAGTATCTATGTACATGGACTGGGATAATCCAAGCATCCTTTTAGATCTATCCCTATAGATCTTCATCCCTAGGATGTAGGATGCTTCACCCAAGTCCTTCATGGAGAACTGTGATGACAACCAAACTTTTATTCTCTGTAGTGCGGGGATGTCATTCTCGATAAGAGAATATCATCCATGTACAAGACAAGGAATACCACAACTGGACCATTTGCCCATTTATAGATGCAGGACTCTTCTCCATTCTTAATGAAGCCATACATTTTGATCACCTTATCAAAATGCATGTTCCAACTCCGAGAAAATTGCTTCAATCCATAAATGGATCTCTGAAGCTTGCACACCTTGGACTCATCTGTGGATGTAAACCCCTCAGGTTATATCATATACACCTCTTCGGTCAGCTCTCCATTCAAAAAACTGTCTTTACATCCATCTGCCAGATCTCATAATCCAGATGGGCAGCTATTGCAAGCATTATCCAAATGGATTTGAGCATTGCCACAGGAGAAAATGACTCATCATAGTCAATACCATAACGTTGACGATACCCCTTGGCGACCAGACGGGCTTTATAGGTCTCCACCTTTCCGTCTGTGCCCCTCTTCCTTTTGAAGACCCATTTACACCCAATGGGTTTAACCTCTTCAGGTGGGTCAACCAATGTCCATACATCATTGACCTTCATGGACTCCATTTCAGATTTCATGGCTTCAAGCCATTTCTCGGAATCAGATCTCTGCATTACATCCATATAGGTGATCGGATCCTCATTATTCTCATCAAGTTCGATGGGATCACCATCCCGGACCAAGAAACCATAGTATCTGTCCGGCTGATGTGGTACTCTATCAAATCGCCTTAATGGTGCAAGTACATTGGGCTCCGGATCTGATCTAATCATATCCGACTCAGGTTCAGCTATTGGTGTCGGTCCTTCTACCTGTTGAACTTCATCAAGTTCAACCTTAGAGGCAACGGTTCCTTCACCAAGGAACTCTTTTTCTAAAAAAAATTGTCTTAAGGCTGATGAACACCTTTTGTTCATCAGCATGGTAGAAAAAAAATCCTTTTGTCTCTTTGGGGTACCCTATGAATGAGCATTTGTCAGACCTAGGTCCAAGTTTGTCTGTGACTAATCATTTGACATAGGTCGGGCACCCCCAGACCCTAAGGTGTGAAAGTGCTGGCTTACGTCCTATCCATATCTCATATGGAGTCTTAATTACAGACTTACTTGGAATCCTATTTAACAGATAACAGGTCGA
The DNA here is from genome assembly GCF_000442705.2 of Elaeis guineensis. Lineage (NCBI taxonomy): Eukaryota > Viridiplantae > Streptophyta > Magnoliopsida > Arecales > Arecaceae > Elaeis > Elaeis guineensis. The sequence goes on along the minus strand of NC_025996.2, from coordinate 97,987,119 downwards.
TTCGAGTGCATATCCCCAGAAGGATATCGGCAAGCTAGCAAAATCCATCATGGATCGGACCATGTCTAACAGAGTCCGATTCCTCCTTTCAGACACACCATTATGCTGTGGTATTCCTGGAGGAGTCCATTGGGAGAGAATCCCATTCTCTCCTAGATATGCGAGAAACTCACTAGAAAGGTATTCTCCTCCTCGATCAGATCGAAGAGTTTTAATACTCTTCTCAGTTTATTTTTCTACTTCACTTCGGAATCGTTTGAACATTTCAAATGAATCTGACTTATGTTTCATCAGATAGACATATCCATATCTGGATAGGTCATCCGTGAAAGTTATGAAGTAAAAATATCCACCTCTAGCACCTGTGCTCATGGGCTCGCATACATCAGTATGTACTAGGCCCAAGAGCTCAATAGCTCTCTCACCTTTTCCAGTAAAAGGTGAGTTGATCATTTTACCAAGAAGACAGGACTCATAGGTTGGAAGTGATTCACAATCACTGACTTCAAGAATTTCCTCTTGAGTCCACTTGTTTATTCTGTTCTTGTTTATATGACCTAGCCTACAGTGCCATAAGTAGATATCTGACACACTATCTAATCTAGGGTGTTTGCCAGTAGAATAGACTCTTATCGGGCTTGATCTTTCTGGTCTGGCCCTGCACTGATGTCCCAGCCTGAACATGCACCTTCTTCACTTTCTTCTTCTTGTTCTTCTTCCCTTTCTTAAAAGGTCGAGAACCAGTAGACGAACCTCCCACTAAGTTCACCGACTCCTTGTGAAGTTGGTGATCCTTCTCAAAGTTCTGAAGCAACCCCAGTAACCCGTGGTAGTTCTCTTCAGGCTTTGTCATTCTATAATGAGTGAGGAATGGGAGATAAGACTTGGGCAGCGAGTTCAGTATTGCATCTTTCCCAAGCTGCTCATGCAAGGAAAAGTCGAGCTTGCTCAATCGTTCCATCAGCTCGATCATGTACAATACATGATCAGTGACAGAGGCACCATCCCGCATTTTGGCGTTGAAGATGGCACAACTAGTCTTGTGCCTCTCCACATCATCGGGTGTGCCAAAGGCATCCTCCAACACTTGAAACATGTCCTTTGGTTGAGCCATCTCAAATCTGCGACTGAACTCATCGCTCATGGCAGCCAACATGATACAGCGCACCATGGTCCGATCACTGAGCCACTTCGGTAAGTGTCTCTGACTGTTCCACGTGCATTGGCAGCTGGCTCCTCAGGTGCAGGATCCATTATCACATATAGGATCCGTTCATGCTCCAGGACAATCTTCAACTTTCAGTACCAGCTACCGAAGTTGGGTCCCACCAACTCATCATTGTCCAACAATGATCGGAGCGATAGGAAAGTGGCTATATATGCACAAAGAAAAATCATAACCTAATTAGTAATTGATTCATTAAACCTAAAGATTTGGACTTTAATCAAAAGATTTCTCCCACTATTTTATTCGAATTGGTAGCCTCTACCTCTAATTCGAGAAATTACCCTAATTCCTTAGTGGGTACTAGAATCCACTTAGACTGCACACAAGCCCAACTTTGGTTGGCCAACCCATGTACATCTAAGGGTAGGTTCATAACCAATTATTTCTCTAAATAATTTCTAGTAATTTTAATTTTGCTCCAGAAACCTAATCAGTAGGCTTTGGCCTCCACTGTAAGGATCCAGTTAGGTCCAACCATTAACATGATCATACTTGGTGTATCTAACCAACGAATGATTAAGCCCAACTTTGGTTGGCTCACCTAACCACCATTAGAGAGATACTTCCAAGTCATCATATGATGAGTGATAATTTCATTAGTCAACAAGCACCAGGCCTTTGGGTCTGCAATGATTATTGAGTTAATGGACTCATTATCAAACACCTTAATGGGAGGCTATGACTCAGTTATCTCCATAACTTTATCATTTTAAGGATCTAATAATTTTAGAGGATTTAAATAATATAGAGGATGAGGTCAGATGAACCAGCTTATCATGATCCTCCCACTGGCTTCACCAAGTCAGCTTAAGGGAGACCATTAAAATGGCTGGTCTATGAGCACCTAAATCAGTCACACTGATTTACCTAGCTGACATGGATCAGCTCGAATAGTCAAGTGATCCGATCAAAACATAATTTCACCAAGAGGTCAGGTAAGTTCGATCAGTGGGAGGGTCTGCCAAAGCTTGCCTTAGACACCATCAGAAATGGCCAGGTAAGCGGGCTCCCAATTAAAAACCACCGGTCTGGTTTACCTTAGACACAAACTAGTTTAATTAGTTTCAATTAGATCAACCTAACAGTTCGTGCTAGACCGCTTAGCCAAGAATCAAGTCCATTTGGTTCTCGTTAAAGACATGGACTTGACCAACTACAACTATTATAATTGATCTAGAGAATCCTTGACCTAATCTAAGACAACAATTGATTAGATTTAGTCAATTTTCTAATTAAGTCCATCTTCAATCTAACCATAGGTCTAACCCAATTAATGGACCTAATTCCCACTAACCCATTAACCCAATGTGTTATGGTTTGTGTCTTAGATTCTTCAATTCACAATCCTAGAACCTAATCAAACAACTTCTTAATTCTTAATTAAGTTTTGGGCTGAGGGTTGGGTTTGGCTTTTCAAAAAATAATTTTCATATTTGTAAAATAATTTTACAATATGATTCTACCAACCATATTGCATGTTTGATTCATAATCAAGATACAAGTGAAATAAACATGAAACTACTTTAGATCTAATCTAAACAGGTTCATGTAATTGAAACAGTTTCAATTTTAAACAATTTCTTTGCAAAAAAATTATTAACAAAAAGATTTAATTTTAGATTTAAATATCTTTTAAATCTAATAAATCATAAATTTAATCTAGATCATATCTAATAAATTTATGATTAAAGATAGATCTACACAAACTAAGACAACCTTTGCACTGTAAGGGACAAACCTTACAGCAGGATAACCTTACAGTTCGTGATTGATCTATAATTTTAATTTTAGATTTAATAATCAGATTATAAATTAGATCTAATCTAAGAAATAATCTAAGCATGTATAAATAATCATGTAATAAAGAACCTGGCTCTGATACCAATTGTAGGAACCAGATCTAGGGTTTCAAGGTTAATCTTGAAACTTTTTCAGATCATACAGCGGAAGACTAAAATAAATCAAAATTATTTTTTAAAATTAGAGAATCTCTAGATCTAAGATCTTATTACATGATTATTATATATTATTAAATTAAAAATTAAAATATATAAATATAGCATGAACTACATGTTGATTATATCAACATGTTTCTATACTACATCTAATGTATGTATTAAACAATAGATCAGATCTATTACCTTGCAAGTTAGATGTTCTAACCATGCTGATCTGGGCTTAAGGATGATGTTGCAAGCTGCACATGCATCCGGCCTCTAGGAGTCATCCAGACGAGCCCACGAATCTCGAGCAGAAGTCCTGCTTCAGGAAATCAGCACAGTATGCTAGTACTGCGCTGATCCTTCTTTGATGGTTGATCAGGTGCCTCCTTCTTCTTGATTTGGACTCTTCCAAAGATGAAAAGTAGAAAGATGAGTTTTAGATCTGAGATGCTCTCAGAAAACTCAATATGGAGGGAGGAAAGATATGAAAACAAACAACCCTAGAAGAAGACCCTCTTCTTCTTCTCGTTTCTCTCTCTAGACATCCTAACTTGTGTCTTTTATATCTTCATGCCTAAAGGTATTTCTCTCTAATTTTTGGATGTCCCAAAGGTCTCTCAAATTTCTATCTTTTTCAAAAATTTCATGAAGAAACTCATTTTATATAGAGAGATATGATAGAGTCCTTGTCTAGGTCAAATACCTAGTCAAGGCTTATCCAAACATGGCAAGTTAAGGGGCGCCCAACTCTTGAGCACCTCCTCCTTATTTTCAAGAATGGATACTAGAAAAGGGTACATAATATGTACCCTAAAAGCCATAAAAATTTTAAAAAAAAATTGGATAGATTCAGTGCAAAATTGAAAGAGTTTTGGATTTCTAAAACTCTATCTCATAGAATTCGAAATCCAAACTTATTCCTTTTTGATTTGATCCAAACCACCTTCCATGTAAGAAAGAAGAGAGGAGACCTTTTGTAAATGTGGGAGAGACCTGGGAGAGGGCTTTTGTCACACAAAATAAGAGGAGATTGGCGTTGAACGAGAGAGAGAGGACGTGGGGAAGGCTTATGTGGTGCAAGGTGGAATCCTAGTCTTACTAGGATTCTATCTTATGACTTGTTTTAATTTGGTTTCTCAAACCAAATCAAACCAAAATTAGATCAACCTAATTAAAATAGGTCTTAACCCAATTAAGAATCTAATTTAATCAGATTAAATTAGATTTAAATCTGATTTAATTTTTTAATCAAATTAGAAATTAGATTGACCCAAGTCCTAGTTGAACTAGGACTAGTTTTTCCTTGCACTTGGCTTATCCAATAAACCAATTGGACTTGATCCAATCAAGCCCAAACTAAATCTAATTAAATCATATTTAATTAGACTTAATCTTAGCCCATTGGCTTAATCAAATTAAGCTAATTAGCAATCGAATTGCTAGTCGATCCTCCTGCAACACTTGCACTGGGTTAAATGTCAATCGTATTGATCATTTAACCCTAGAACGATTCTTAATCATTGATCAACCATCCGATTGGATCATGAACTCTAATGTGTGTGACCTCATAGGTCCGAACCTAAGCCGATAGCACAGGAATAAATTTTGCACCAATCGAAGTGACCATCTAGCAATGGTACCCGATGATCGGATAGGTCGAATGTGTAGAACAACATCCTTAGAACCCATGCGGATATAGTTTTCATATAATTCATCCCCTTGACCAAAATGATCATAGGACACCCCAGAGTTCAACTGTCAACTCTGATCAGGTTGTCCACATTATATTTCAAAATATCAAATCCATCTGATGGATTACCCTAGCCAAGGTTTTGCTAAATTGAAATACAGCGACTCATTCTTCTCCAACTCTTGGAGTGGTCAATCCCATCTCGATCACACTCTGACTTCGTAAGTACTTGACTATGCCCAGAAGCCTTCCATCCCTGAATTAGAAATTCAGTTAGTCCAGTATCAAAGCACAGTGAGTTGCTTGCAAGTCACTGAGGCGATCTCAAGTCTAAGGAACACTTATACCTATATCCCATCAGAGACATTCTCGACAGCAGAATACTCTGGAGTTGGTCACGTTCAATGATGATGTACCAGTACATCTCACCTGTATGCCATACCAGTGTCTCCACACTCTTTGGTTAAGAGGACAACCAACCCATATGGCCTACAGCGACCTATGCTCGATAGAAGCTATCGTCCTTATTAACAGCCTATTATTTGATCGTGAACTGTTTTAAGGACTAATCGATAAATTTTCTCTTTATCGAATCTAAATAGTCCTAAGGACTTCATCATAACAATGGAGTTCATTAGAAGATGAAAGCTTATGATAAAAATACCAAATATATTTTATTTATTAACAAATCAATTACAATACTTGGTTGCTCAACCATCAACAGCTTGACGATTGACTTTTTGGGACATATTTTTCAACAATCGGCCTTCGACTTTGCTCATATTAGGATGAGGTTCTCCTCCTGTTCCTAACAAGGCTGTGGAGGCACATAAGAGCCGTTGTAAGGGCCTCTCCCCCCATCCGATCTTTAGAAAATCGGACCTTCGACTTTGCTCATGTTAGGACGAGATTCTCCTCCTGTTCCTAACAAGGCTGTGGGGGTACATAAGGGCCGTTGTAAGGGCCTCTCCCCCCATCCAATCTTTAGAAAACTGGGCCTTCGACTTTGCTCATGTTAGGACGAGGTTCTCCTCCTGTTCCTAACGTGCTTGATTTCATTTGTATGGAGGAGTTATTTCCTGTCGTTATAAGCTCATACCAAAAGAAAAAAAATGTGCGAATATGAAAAAAATTTTCATTTAGGGCAAAGTTATTGGTAATACATTCATAGATTTTTTAAACCCTATAGCCGTGAAAGGTCTGCTCCCCGTCAGGGGTCCCCCTGAGACGGAGTTGATAATCTCAATTGGAGGTCGATCTTCTGGCTGCTCCTCCCTCCTTGGCGGTTCCGGTTGTGGCAGGGCCTAGGCCGATCTTCTCTTCCTTCAGGGCGACATCGAATGAACCTGTCGAGCCGATCTCGTCTGATGAGCTCCTCGATCTCGTCTCAGAGCTGAATACATTCCTCCGTATCGTGGCCGTGGTCACGATGACAGAGGCAGAATTTATTCGGGTTGTACTTTTTGAGGTGCGAGTGCATCCTCTCCAGCTTGGGAGCTGCTCCCTAACCTCCATCAGTACTTGAGTTTTTGATGCATTGAGAGGGGCGTAGCTGTGGAATCTTTTGGGAGGAGAGCCTCGCCGAACTCGATGGTCCAGGCTTCTCTGTTTACGAGTTTGGAGAGGAGTCCGAACGTGCCTATGTCTGGAAGGAGTTCGAGAGCGTGGCCGAGCTTCACTCGGCCCTTTTTCGACTGCGGGCTTGCTCGAGTCCCCCGCCTGCCGCTCTCTCACGGTCTCTTCGTCCTTCATCTTGAAGGCTTCTTCTGCTCGGGCATATCCTTTGGCCCGAGCCAGCAAATTGGCAAAATCTCTGGGGTACTTCTTTTTCAGGGAGAACAGAAGGTCGTTCTTTTGAAGGCCGCCTTTCAGAGGGGCCATCACGACTGATTGGTCCAAATTCCGGACCTCCAATGTGGTGACGTTGAAATGGTTGACGTAAGCCCGGATGGACTCCCCCTCCCTCTGCTTGATGTTGATGAGGGACTCCGAACCCCTCCGGAGATGCCGGCTGCTAACAAAATGAGCCGCAAACTGGTGGCTCATCTGATCAAAGAAAAAGATGGTACCCGGCTTCAATACGAGTATCAATTCCTTGCTGCTCCCTTCAGGGTGGATGGAAAAGCTCGGCACAGGATGGCGTCCGACGCACCATGGAGCAGCATCATTATCCGAAAGGCCTCCAGGTGGTCGATTGGGTCCAAGGTCCCATCGTAGCTTTCGAATTGAGGGAGCTTGAAGTTTGGTGGGATCGGTTCCTGCATGATCATTTGAGAGAAGGGAGGGTCAGTACAGATGTCTTCACCCTAAGCGGAGGGAGCGTGGCGGAGTTCCTCGATCCGCCGGTTCATCTCCTGGAGCCTTCGATCCAGGAAGTCCTCTCGACTGCGGGTCTCGAGGGTCTTCGGGCAGAATGGAGGTAGAGATCTTTCAGGAGTAGAATCGTGATCGGACTGAGGGCTCTCCACCCTCAGATTTGTCTTTCCGGGAAAGACAGGGCGACTGGCCCATGTGGCCCGCCCAACCGTCGGATTTTGAATTCGACGAGTTCTCTCCAACCACACCGATGCCTGCGGCTGTTGTTGCTGTTGCATGGCCTGCACTGCTTCAGCGAGACCTCTGACCTACTAAACCAGCAGGTCAAATTGCTCCGCGCCGACCACCGTCGTCGAAGGAGGAGGAGCCTAGGAGACTGGAGGTGAGGCCGGAGCTTGAGATCTGACCACAGAGGCTGTGGATCGCCTGGTGGATGCTCTGTGGGGAGGTATTGGGCGAAGATTTAGTAGAGAAAGGAGAAGAGGATGTCAGAGAAGATGATCGGAATCAGTCTCGTTGAGCACTCCTTTAAGAACAAGGATACCGCGAAGACACAGCCCCTTCCTCTAGCGCCAATTCTGTTGGTGCAAAAATCCACCAGCGTCGGAGAAGCTGGAGCTGGGATGACCGCAGCCGCCATCGAGACCTGTAAAGAAAGTCTAAACCGGAGTTGGGGGTGCTCCGGCAAGACCCTCCGACGCTCAAGTCAGTTCTCTGCCTCAACAAAAATGGAGTACTCGAATGAGAATTTTAGCAGAGTTTTGAGATAGAAATTAGAGCTTAGAGAATAACGTATCTGGGGTCCCCTTTTTATAGGCGGAGGGCGTAACAGATTGATAGCAATGTTTGTAACCACCTGGTAGTGGACCGTTCAGAGACGTGCGGAGTTTGTTACGGAGAGTAGTGGCATCATAGGTCGCCCAGGGCCACGTGGAGCTCGCTGCGGAGAGTGAAGTGGTGTCCGTTGTCGTGACTTGCCAGAGGGTGGTGGAGCTGCGTGGAATCTGTTGCAGAGAGTGGAGTAGGGTGGCGGCTCTTGTCATGGCTTGTCAGAGAGTGGTGGAGCTGCATGGAATCCGTTGTAGAGAGTGGAGCAGGATGGCAGCTCTTGTCGTGGCTTGTCAGAGAGTTCGGATTCGTCGGTTGAAGCTCGGCTGGGATGCCTGATGGAGTAGAAGGGCTCTTCACATCATCATTTTGGGAGAGGCTCGGATGTCCCGAGGTCGCCGACGTTTCAGGCGGGGATCGCCTGCCACAGGAGCTCGGATGGAGATTTTCTTTTGGCAGAGTCCAGGAAAGTCCGATCGCTAGAGGAGTCTGTCTGGGATTTATCTGATGTGGAGGCTCATCCGAAGATCGTCCGCTGGGGAAGCCCGATTTTATGGGGAGCCCGGTAGGAGGTCGGTCAGCGTTGGACTTCGGATAGCACTGGGGAGGCTCGGCAGACATCGGAGGCGATCGACCGTCGCAGGGACCCAGCTGCTGGAGCTCGTCCGTCGTAGAAGCTCGTCCGAATCTATCTGCTGGAGGAGTTCGAACGGGATCCGGTTCTCGTGAGTGGTCGTAAGGGGGCCATTTGTTGTAGGAGCTCGGGCGAGGACCAGTCGTCGTGAAAAATCAGAGTAGTGTCCCGTTGTAGAAGTTCATCCGGAATCCCCTCGCCACGGAGTAGCTCGGCTGAGGTCTACCTGTAATGAAAGTTCGAAAAAATTTTGTTCATAGTAGAGGCTCGAATGGAGTTTGCTTACAGTAGACGTTTGGGGTAGACAGTCCGCTGTAGGAGTTCGGAGTAGACCGTTCGTAGTAGAAATTCGGAGTAGGTTGCTTGTAATAGAAGCTCGGAGTAGACCATTTATGGTGGGAGTTCGGAGTAGACCGTTTGTAGTAGGGGCTCGGATGAAGTCTACCTGCAATAGGAATTCGAGATAGAGGTCCGCTCCCATAGGAGCTTGGCTGAAATCAAAAAGGCGGTCGAACGCCGTAGAAATATGAGTGGAGTCGGGTTGCTGTAGAAATCTATCCTTGGGGAAGTTCGGCCGTGGACGAAGTCTGGGAAATTCGGATTAGAATCTATCATGGCTGGAAGAGATCTGGAAGAGGTCCGGAGAACGGTCGATCATTGTAGAAGGTCGGTAGATAGTGAAGCCCGGAGAGTATTTGAAGCAGTTCGATGGACGACTGAAGAAGTTCATCGTTGGAGAAGTCCGAAAGGGCGTTATCATAGCTCAGACAGTTGGGGGAGTTTAGAAAAGCGTCGCACCAGGTCGGAAATTCGGCTGCCGGAGAAATCCGAAAAAGATGCCGCACTAAGTCGGAGGGATCTCGGGAGAGTTGGCCTCTTATGAACTTCGGCTGGGGGTATTTTATACCCAACAAGGACCATCTTTTAACATGCAAATAAGGCTACATAAATGTTCTCTGTCGATGGATCAATTTAGTGAACTCATTCTCTAATGAGCACCTACATCCTTATATTAATGCCCCATATAACTGGCTTATAAGATCAGCCATACTTTCGATCGAGCATACATAGGATGTGTCAGTCTATCCGGAAACATCAAATAGGATAGCATGAATTGGAGATTGCAAAAATCGATCCGTGGTTCTAACCTTGAAAGTTGGGTTTCAAACAATGCTTTAGGGTCCACCAGTGATTTGCTTTCTTACTGGAAACATAATAAATTTGAAGGAAGCCTAATCAAAATGGGCACCTACTCATTAACATCAAGCTCACCTGTAAATCCTCTAATTTCTCATGGATGCTTTCCAACATTTACGGCCCCATAACCAGCATGAGCGTCCAGCGCTATTTGTTAAACTTAGCCTACTGAGAGTTACTAACATGCTTTCTTGGGTCGAGATTTTAATGCAACTAGATTCTCTGAATGTAAGGGCATAACCAACTCTCTGAGAATATCAAGGCCTTTTAACAGCTTTGTTAATTCATAGGTACAAATAAAAATAGGGCTCTCTAATAGACAATTTTCTTGGTCCAAGTTTAGAAATGAGCCTTCATTAGCAAAAGTGGACCACTGCTTCATCTTCATTGAATGGTTAAGCAAATTCTTGTTGGCATCTATCACTTCACTGATTCGATCCACTTCTGATCATATCCCTCTCCTGCTGTAATCTATTGCTTGTGTATAGGGTAAATCTCATTTAAATAAACCATTTCACTTTGAAAATTTCTGGCTCACCATTGCAGCGTTCGATGACTTGATTTGATCTGGGTAGGAAGTGGAACCATACTCCCATGATGAAACTGTAACTCTCGTTTGGAAACTTTGATTAATCAGAGCCAAACTTAGAGTTTGGAATTGCACCAAGGTGGGAAATATCATTGTGAGGAAGAACAAAATACTAAAAAAAATAGCCTTTTTAGATTCAGGCAAGGAAACCAGAAATCTACATGCTTCAAAACTTGATGAATGGGCCTCACTAAAAACAGAACTTGATCAGCTTCTAGCACAAGAGGAGCTATTATGGAAATAGTGTTCTCATATTCAATGGCTCAACAACGGAGATTGTAACATCAAATTTTTTCATTTATGGGCCAGTAATAGGAGGAGGAAGAATCTCATCGCCGAGCTTCAGTATAATGAAACAATTGTGACAGACTAATAGGAAATGCATGAATGTTTTCATGACTACTTCAAGGAGCTGATTGGCAATTCAGAACGGCCTTGCATAAAGGCACATTGGAAGATGCTGTTCCCCAAAGGACCACTGCAATGCACCAGTTAGAAGTCTCTTTCACTGAGGAAGAAATAAAATCTGCTATCTTTCAAATTGCTTCTCAAAAATCACCAGGTTCGGACGTATTTTTCTTTGCCTTCTACAAGAACTATATCATGAAGGCAGACCTAACCAGATTTTTTCTGAGCTTTTATGACCATCAAATCAATCTGGAAAGGATCAATTACTCCTTTATAATCCTCATCCCAAAGAAGGAGACGAAATGCTCGAGAAAGGATTACTGACCCATCAACCTTATGAATGGCATTGTAAAGATTGCATCGAAGGTTCTATCACTAAGATTAGCCAGCAAGCTTGATAAGTTGATCTCAAATGCACAGTTTGCATTCATCAGAGGAAAAAATATTGCAGACAATTTTGCAGTGGCAAATGAAATCATTTCATAGGCCAATAAATCCAAACAAAAAGGAATCATATACAAGCTAGATTTTAAGAAAGCATTTGACAATGTCACGTGGCCTTTCCTTCTTGATCTTCTTAAAGTAAGAGGTTTTAGTGACAGGTGGTGTTGATGGATAATGGATATTGTTTCAACTGCCAAATCATCTATTTTAATCAATAGTCTTCCAGGGAAATCATTCAAGCACCACAGAGGGCTCCGACAAGGAGATCCCCTATCACCACAACTGTTTATTTTAGCAGTGGATGTTTTAGACCGAATTTTCAAAGTTGCAGCTAATAACTAATTCATAATTGAAGGCATTAGTACAACAGAGATCATTGTGCACTTTCAAAACTTACAATTTGCAGACGACACACTCATCTTTTGTGGCACACATAGAAGACATATCACCTCTCTAAAATTCATTCTCTACGCTTTCGAACTTCTATCTGGGTTAAAGATCAACTTTGAGAAGTCTACCATCTTGGGTCATGGTATCCAGCATGCCCATAGAAATCAAATTGCAAATATGCTATGAAGTAAAATAACAAAATTTTTGCTGAAGTACCAGGGAATGCTGTTGCACCATAGAAAACTCAAGAGGAATAATTGGATGCCACTCATTGAGAAAATGATGAAAAAATTGGCAACATGGAAAGGTAGACTACTTTCTATTGCGGGAAGGGCAATGTTACTTGTTGGTGCAGAATTCCGCCGATGCCGGAGTTGCTGGAGTGGAGATGACCGCGGCCGCCGCTGAGACCTACAAGGAAAGTCTAAATCGGAGATAGGGGTGCTCCGGCAAGACCCTCCGATGCTCAAGTCAGTACTCTGCTTCAACAGAAATAGAGTGCTCGAGTGAAAATTTTAACAGAGTTTTGAGATAGAGTTTTTGAGTTTAGAGAAGAACGTATCTGGGGATCCCTTTTTATAGACGGAGAGCGTAACTGCTTGACAGCGACGTCAGTAACTGCCTGGTAGTGGCCGTTCAGAGCCGCCCGGAGTTTGTTACGGAGAGTAGTGGTGTCAGGGGTCGTTCAGAGCCACGTGGAGTTTGCTATGAAAAGTAGAGTGGTATCCGTTGTCGCGACTTGCTAGAGAGTAGTGGAGCCACGCGGAATCCGCTGCAGAGAGTGGAGCAGGATAGTGGCCATTGTCGCGACTTGCCAGAGAGTTCGGATCTGTCGGCTGAAGCTCGATCAGGATATCTGACAGAGCGGAATGGCTTTCTATCCCATCGATCTGGGAGAAACTCGGATGGAGACTTTTCGTTGGTGAAGTCCGGCAGGAGTTCGATTGCTAGAGGAGTCCGTCTGGGATTCACCTGATGTGGAAGCTCATCTGAAGATGATCCGCCAGAGAAGTTCGGTTTCATGAAGGGTCTGGCAGGAGGTTGGCCGGCGATGGACTTCGGATGGCACTGGGGAGGTTCGGCAAACATCGGAGGCGATCGGTCGTTGTAAGAATCCAGCTGTCAGAGTCCGTCCATCATAGAAGCTCGTCCAATATCCATTCGCTATGGAAGTTCGGTCGAGGTTTGGTTCTTGCAGAGGGCTGAAAGGAGACCACTTATTATAGAAGCTCAATCGAAGGTGGGTTGTCATGGGAGCTAGGAGTAGCGATCTGGCCGGTGGGTCCTGTCCCGCTGTAGAAGCTCGTCTGGAATCCGACTATGAAGAAGCTCGATTGAAGTCTACCTGTAATGGAAGTTCGGAAGAGGCGTGTTTACAGTAGGGGCTCGAATGGAATTTACTTACAGTAGAGATGCAAACTAGACCGCCTGCTGTAGAAGTTCGGAGTGGACCGCCCGCTGTAGGAGTTCGGGGTAAACCGCCCACTGTAGGAGTTCGGAGTAGACCGTCCGCTGTAGGAGTTCGAGGTAGACCGCTCGTAGTAGAAGTTCAGCTCTCACAGGAGCCCGGTCGGAATCTTGAAGGTGGTCGACCGCCGTAGAAACTCGGATGGAGTCCGACCTCTGTAGAAACCTCATTGTCGAAGAAGCTTGGATATCGACGGAGTCCGAAAGGAGTTCGGAGAATAGTTGGTCACTGTAGAAGGTCGGCTAACAGTGAGGCCTAGAGAGCCTTTAGAGCGGCACAGTAGATGGATGGAGAGCTCATTGTCGGAGAAGTCCGGAAGCTCGGACGGTCGGGGGGGTTCAGAAAGATGCCACACAAGGTCGGAAGCCGGAGAAGCCCTGAAGGATCGATCTTTTACAAACTTCGGCCGGGGGGGGATATTTTATACCCAACACCAGTCCCCTACTTCGAGTTCGGGTTTCGAATGAAGTACAGAGAAATTTCCACGATCGAAGTTGCATCCCTCGATTTCCACGCTCGGTGGTTGTCAGATATTTTGACGTTCGGCACGCTGGTACTAGAGGCTTTTCGAAAAAGATTTCTTCTTTTTGGAATTCCCACCGGAGCATGGCTCTAGGTACGGTGCAATAATGACTCTGTCAGCTGTCAGCCATTTTCAATAGTCTGTCAAGGTGAGTGGGACATGCGACGAGTGCAGGCCGGCCAGAGGAGATCCGCAATCATTATTGCACCGGATCTCGGGGTCTATTTAAACACGTTCTCCTCCTTTAGGGGTCTCACTTTGCCTGAGAGAATCCCTCGTTTCCCTCCTCTTTTTGAGAGCTCCAGCTTCCTCTAGCATTTTTCTTGGCCTTAGGCATCCTCCGGGTCGACTTCCATCTCCTTGCCGTCTTCCTACACTCCCGGGGCCGATCTAGGTTAGTTCCGAAACTCCTTATTTTCCTATCCTTTCTTCTTCGTATTTGTTCGTTTAGCTTCCTTGAGGGCCTGTTTGCTATTTTTTCTGATTTTTTCGGGATTTTGTGGCTTCCATTTGATCTGAAATATCTTTTGATATCTCTTCTTCTAGCAATTCTAGGAGTTCGTCAGCCCCAGTCCCCCAAAGTCCTGGTACCATAGATGAACCCGTAACTAGGACCGAGCCTTGTCGACTTTTGCGCCAGATACCATTCCTGGCTCCTTGACTCTGGATGAACTCTCACTAATAAGGATTCAGTATGGAGTTCCTCCGAAGTACGAGCTGGAGCTTCCCAGGCCAACTGATCGAGCTAGCGCCCCTCCTCCCGATCGCTTCTGTCTGTACCAGGAGGCCTTCCGTGCCGGACTTTGGCTTCCACTGCCGTCCTTTGTCGTTGCTCTCTTCTGTTTTCTAAACATTTCTCTAGCTTCTGTCGTGCCGAACTCCTTTAGGTTTTTGATAGAGTTTCTTTTTCTTTGTAGTTTAGCTGAAGTTCGACCGATGCTTTCTTTGTTTAGAAATTTCTACACCTTCAAGCGTCATCCCTCGGCAAAAGACTGGTGGTACTTCTTCCCTCAGTTCGATAGAAAGGGGTTACTGAAAGACGCCCCTTCTTCTATCCACAACTAGAAGGAGAGGTACTTCTATGTCCGATGCCCGACCTTAGAGCTAGGATTATCCCCTTGGGGCTCTCTGAGGGATTCCGTCCGCCGGGCTTCTAGCCTGAAAAGGGACGACCTCGAAGCCTCCAAAAAGCTCAAGGCCTATCGAGCCCCCTCCTCTCCGAACTTCTGAAGGAACAACTTTTATTCAATGTCGGCCTGAGTCCTCTTAACCCTATCGGTACCATTATTATATTATTTTTTTCTCTTCTCCTTTCTCTTATTCTATCTCTAAGCCGTGTTGATTTTCTTTTATCGCAGACATGGACGCAAGCTGGCTCGGAGGGGAGCCCAGGGTCTCAAGACCCACAAGAGAAAAGATGCCTCGACTTGGGGTCGGTGAAGAAAGCCAGGATAGAAGGGACAAGCTCGACCGTGCCTGCTCCAGTGGTCATCGCCGTCGAAGTCCCTTCCGATGCCGAACCCGAAGTCCCCCAAGCCCTTTCAAGGAGCCCCCCGACCGAGGGTCCCGCTCCAGAGGCTCATCCCGAGGGGGCATCCAGGGCCGAAGGAGGATGAGAAAGAAGACCCTGGCCCGAGGAGCCGCAGTCGCAAGGTCGCCGTCGAGGGGCCTGGTGGCTCCAAGGAAGACCTGGGGAAAATCCCTTCAACAACAGGGACTTAATAAAGAAGCTGACCGAAGGGTGCATCCTGCCCGAGGTCGTCGAGAGGATCGTCCTTACCGATCCCGAGCTGTGGATCTGGGACTCTCTGGGATCTTTCCTCGAAGTAGGTTAACTCATCTTTTTCCTCCTTCCTGCTTAATTTATTCTTCAGCCTTTATATTGACTCTCCGACCTTTCTTACAGATTGGGCACCAGCTTGTCGCCAATGTCGAGGTGGTGAAGATTGCCAAGAGGGAGACAGCTCGTGCAGAGGAAGGTCGTCTGGTTGGGGCCACCCACTTCGAGGAGAAGATCGCCGAGGTTCTAAGTCTCCAAGAGGTGTTGGAAAAGGAGGGACAAACCTCATCCGATCTGAGGACCATCTTGGAAGAGGAGAGAGGAAGGCTGAGGCCGAGGTCTCCGCATTGAAGGTGCAGGTTTTAAAGTTGAAAGCACAGGTTTCTGAGCTGAAAGCATGGATCCCGTCCTGGTCTCGGAGGCAAGGGCCCAAGCAATGGAGGAGTTCAAAGCCTCCTCTGAGATGAAGGATCTAAAGGTCCAGTTCGGCCAGGACGCCTTCATCAAGGGTTTCGAACTTTGCCAAGAGAAGATGGCTGGGAGGTTTCTCAAATTGGATCTCGGCATCCTGAATGAGGCATCTGATGATGAAGCCAGACCATCCGAAGCCGCTGCCGGTCCTCCCCCAGCTGGGACCTCGTCGACTGCTGTGGCTGCCGCTGACGATCTTCTGGGGACGCCGAGCCCGTCTACTTCTGTCCCAGAGGTCCGGAACCTCTAGCTTTATACTTTTTCTTTATGATGATTTTTCTTCATTCTCTTATACTTGAAAATTATTTAATCAATGAAATCGAATTCTTCTTTACAGAGGGCCCCCCTCTCTTTTTTTTTTGTATTCTTTTCCTTCTCTTTTATCTTCTTATACTAATCTAAGTCGTGGCACTCTTGTCTCCCAACGACAGTGCCCTGCCGAAGCTCTCCCCCTGCCACAGGGGATTCCTCTGAAGTTGACGATCCAAGACCTCAGAAGGGAAGTTCATCAGTTGACAAAGAAATCCAAGAAGTGGAAGATGAACTTCACCGGCTGAGGAAGAACCATTCGAAAGTCACTGCAGAGGCTATTCGTCTTCGGACCTCCATAAAATGGGGCTCATGGAATTTACCCGGAAGAAGGCCGACTTCGTTACGGAGCTCGAGGAACTCCAAAAATATGCCAGCGACCGATCTTGGGCTCAGACTTCCAAGATCAGCTCCCTTGAAGTCGAACTGGTGGCCGCACGGAAGAAGATCGGTCAGTTGGAAGGGAGCTCATCCTGGCTCACAGTCCAAGCCGACCGCGATCGAGACTGGTCGCAGAAGCTCTTCGACCTTCAAAAATAGCTACAGGATGCTGAGGCAAACTACGACGCCTACCGAGTTGGCTGGAGCAGGCAAGTAGAGGACTACCGAAGGAAGCTCCAGACGGCAACCGATGAAGTTGCCCACCTTCGGAGGCAGCTATCTGAGAGAGCCCAGCTCACCTCTGCACAAGGTTCTGACGAGCTTTGCTCCTTGAGGGGGACCATGACGGAATTGTCCGTGGCCCTTGGGTGGGGGGAGGCTGAACTGCAGCGGCTGAAAATTCAGCTGGTCCACGAGCAGCAGGCGGTCAAAGATGCCGAGTCGGAGTCTGAGGTCCTGAGGAAGAGGCTTCGAGAGTCAGAGGGGAGAGGCGACGGTTCCACCAGATGTACCAGGATATGCTACTGAGAAAGATGAAACTAGAGGAAGAAGTTGAATACTTACGGCAATCCCTAATAAGGACTGAGATCGAGAGCTCGAAGTCGGGAGAAGCCAGGCTTCCTTAGAGCTCCTTTCTTCTCTTTTTATGTATTCCCCCTTTTTTTTTCTTTCTCTTTTTTTTTTTGGTCGTTTCCCTTTTTTTTTTTGGCCTTCAAGGCTTTGTAATGTGTACTTCACCAATGAAATAAAAATGAAGTTGTCTATTACCTTGTCCATTTTGGTGTTGAGTTGTCATTTACCGAACTTCTTTCATCCTTCATCCTGTTCATTGTCGACATTATTTGAAGATTCCTGGTCGTCACTGTGCTGATTCACCCTTTGGAATCGAGATTTTCAACAAGGGTCTTCTTCCTCATTGAGGCGAGGTCCCCTGTATCTTTGATGTAGTTCATTTTTCACTTATCGCTGGTGTAGTTCATCGTTCTCTCTTTTTATCTCCCATTTTCTTCTGTGTTCGAGTGAGGGTCTTCCCTCTGCTCTTGATGGGGTCGCGAGAGTGTAGAGGGGCCGTCAAGGAGGCTTTCCTCTTATCCAATCTTGATCGATCGAGCCTTTGTTTGTGTCAGGATGAGGTTCTTCTCCTGTTCCTAACAAGGCTATGGGGGCACATAAAGGCCATTGCAAGGGCCTCTCCCCCCATCCGATCTTTAAGAGATCAGGCCTTCGACTTTGCTCATGTTAGGATGAGGTTCTTCTCCTGTTCCTAACAAGGCTGTGGGGGCACATAAGGGTCGTTGTAAGGGCCTCTCCCCCCATCCGATCTTCAAGTAACTGGGCCTTCGACT
Organism: Elaeis guineensis; assembly: GCF_000442705.2. Lineage (NCBI taxonomy): Eukaryota > Viridiplantae > Streptophyta > Magnoliopsida > Arecales > Arecaceae > Elaeis > Elaeis guineensis. The sequence continues at coordinate 97,969,174 of NC_025996.2, read as the reverse complement.
TTGCTCATATTAGGATGAGGTTCTCCTCCTTTCCTAATAAGGCTGTGGGGGCACATAAGGGCCGTTGCAAGGGCCTCTCCCTCCATCCAGTCTTCAAGTAACCGGACCTTCGACTTTGCTCATGTTAGGATGAGGTTCTCCTCCTGTTCCTAACAAGGCTGTGGGGGCACATAAGGGCTATTGCAAGGGTCTCTCCCCCCATCCGGTCTTCAAGAGACCGGGCCTTCGACTTTGCTCATGTTAGGATGAGGTTCTCCTCCTGTTTCTAACACACTTAATTTCATTTGTATGGGGGAGTTACTTCCCGTCATTATAAGCTTATGCCAAAAAAAAAAATATGCGGATATAAAAGAAATTTTTATTTAAGACAAAGTTGTTGGTAATACATTCGTAGATTTCTCGAACTCTACAGCCGTGGAAGGTCTGCTCCCCGTCGGGGTCCTCCTGAGATGGAGTTGATAATCTCAATCGAAGGCTGATCTTCAGGTTGCTCCTCCCTCCTTGGTGGCTCCGGCTGCGGCAGGGCCCTGGGCCAGTCTTCCCTACCTTCAGGTCGCGTCGAATGAATCTATCGAGTCGACCTCGCCTGATGAGCTCTTCGATTTTATCTCAGAGCTGAATGCATTCTTTCATGTCATGGCCGTGGTCATGCTGATAGAGGCAGAATTTGTTCGGTTGCATTTTTCGGGGTGCGAGTGCATCCTTTCCGGCCTTGGTAGCTGCTCCCTAACCTCCATCAGCACTTGAGCTTTCGATGTGTTGAGAGGGGCGTAACTGTGGAATCTTCTGGGGGGAGAGCTCCACCGAACTCTACGGTCCGGGCTTCTCTACTTACGAGCTCGGGGAGGAGTCCGAACACGCCTGTGTCCGGGAGGAGTTCGAAAATGCGGTCGAGCTTCACTCAGCCCTTTTTCAACTGTGGGCTTGCTCGAGTCTCCCGCCTGCCACTCCTTCGCAGTCTCCTCATCCTTCATCTTGAAGGCTTCTTCTGCTCGGGCATATCCTTCGGCCTGAGCCAGCAAATTAGCAAAGTCCCTGGGATACTTCTTTTTCAGGAAAAATAAAAGATCATTCTTCTGAAGACCGCCCTTCATGGCGGCCATCGCGACCAATTGATCCAAGTTCCAGACCTCCAATGCGGCGATGTTGAAACGGTTGACGTAAGCTCGGATGGATTCCCCCTCCCTTTGCTTGATATTGATGAGGGACTCCGAGCCTCTCCAGGGATGCCGGCTGCTAACAAAATGAGCCGCAAACTAGTGGCTCATCTGGTCAAAGGAGAAGATGGTACCCGGCTTCAATGCTGAGTACCAGTTCCTTGCTGCTCCCTTCAGAGTGGATGAGAAAGCTCGGCACAGGATGGCGTCTGGCGCACCATGGAGCAGCATCATTATCCAGAAGGCCTTCAGGTGGTCAACCGGATCTGAGGTCCCATCGTAGCTTTCAAATTGGGGGATCTTGAAGTTTGGTGGGATCGGTTCCTGCATGATCATTTGAGAGAAAGGAGGGTCAGTGCAGATGTCCTCACCATAAGTAGGGGGAGCGTGGCAAAGCTCTTCGATCCGTCGGTTCATCTCCTGGAACCTTCAATCTAGGAGGTCCTCTCGACTGCGAGTCTCGAGGATCTTCTGGCAGAGTGGACGTAGGGATCCTTCGGGAGTGGAATCGTGATCAGACCGGGGGCTCTCCACCCTCGGATTTCCCTTGTCGGGGAGGACAGGACAACTGGCCCAAGTGGCCCGCCCCACTGTCGGATCTTGGAGCTTTGGCGATGCTCTTTCCAACCACACTGACACTTGTGGCTGTTGCTGCTGATGCTGCATGGCCTGCACTACTTCAGTGAGACCTCTGACCTACTGAGCCAGCAGATCGAACTACTCCATACCGACCACCATTATCGGAGGAGGAGGAGGAGCCTGAAAAACTGGAGGTGAGGTCGGAGCCTGAGATCTGGCCGCAGAGGTCGTGGATCGTCTGGTGGATGCCTTTCGAGGAGGCATCAGGTGGAGATCTGATAGGAGAAGGGGAGGAGGATGTCGGAGGAGATGACTGGAGGCAGTCCCGTTGAGCACTCCTTCAAGAACAAGGGTACTGCGAAGATACACACCCTTCCTCTAGCACCAATTCTGTTGGTGCAGAATTTCGTCGACGCCGGAGTTGCTGGAGTCGAGATGACCGCGGCCGCCGCCGGGACCTACAAGAAAAGTCTAAACCGGATATGGGGGTACTCCGGCAAGACCCTCCAATGCTCAAGTCAGTACTCTGCTTCAACAAAAATGGAGTGCTCGAGTGAAAATTTTAGTAGAGTTTTGAGATAGAGTTTTTGAGCTTAGAGAAGAACGTATCTGGAGATCCCTTTTTATAGATGGAGAGCGTAACTGCTTGACAGCGACGTCAGTAACTGCCTGGTAGTGGGCCGTTCAGAGCCGTCTGGAGTTTGTTACAGAAAGTAGTGGCGTCAGGGGTCGTTCAGAGCCACGTGGAGTTTGCTACGGAGAGTAGAGTGGTGTCCGTTGTCGTGACTTGCCAGAGAGTAGTGGAGCCACGCAGAATCCGCTGCAGAGAGTGGAGCAGGATAGTGGCCATTGTCGTGACTTGCCAGAGAGTTCGGATCTGTCGGCTGAAGCTCGGCCGGGACATCTGACGGAGCGGAATGGCTCTCTATCCCGTCGATCTGGGAGAAGCTCAGATGGAGACTTTTCATTGGTGAAATCCGACAGGAGTCCGATTACTAGAGGAGTCCATTTGGGATTCGCCTAATGTGGAAGCTCGTCTGAAGATGATCTGCCAGATAAGTTCGGTTTCATGAAGGGTCTGGCGGGAGGTCGGCCGGTGATGGACTTCGGATGGTGCTGGAGAGGTTCGACAGATGTCAGAGGCAATCGGTCATTGTAAGAATCTAGCTGCCGTAGTCTGTCCGTCGTAGAAGCTCGTCCGATATCCATTCGCTATGGAAGTTCGTTTGAGATTTGGTTCTTGCAGAGGGCTGAAAGGAGACCACTTATTGTAGAAGCTCGATCGAAGGTCGGTTGTCGTGGGAGCTAGGAGTAGCGATCTGACCGGTGGGTCCTGTCCCGCTGTAGAAGCTCGTCTGGGATCCGGCTACGAAGAAGCTCGGCTGAAGTCTACCTGTAATGAAAGTTCAGAAGAGGCGTGTTTACAGTAGGGGCTCGAATGGAATTTGTTTACAGTAGAGATCCAAAGTAGACCGCCCGCTGTAAGAGTTTGGAGTGCACCGCCCGCTGTAGGAGTTCGGAGTAGATCGCCCGCTGTAGGAGTTCGGGGTAGACCACCTGCTGTAGGAGTTCGGAGTAGACCGCCCGCTGTAGGAGTTTGGGGTAGACCACTCATAGTAGAAGTTCGGCTCTCATAGGAGCCCGATCAGAATCTTGAAGGTGGTCGACCGCCGTAAAAACTTGGATGGAGTCCGATCTCTGTAGAAACCTCGTTGTCGAAGAAGCTCGGATATCGACGGAGTCCGGAAGGAGTTCGGAGAATAGTTGGTCACTGTAGAAGGTCGGCTAACAGTGAGGCCTAGAGAGCCTTTGGAGCGGCACGGTAGATGGATGGAGAAGCTCATTGTCGGAGAAGTCCGGAAGCTCGGACGGTCGGGGGGGTTCAGAGAGACGCCACACAAGGTCGGAAGCCGAAGAAGCCCTGGAAGAGTCGGTCTTTTACAAACTTCGGCTGGGGGGGTATTTTATACCCAACATTACTCAATGATGTAATTTTGCCAATCATAATATTCTAGATGTGCAGTTTCTTATTGCCACTAGGGAACGTTAGAAGAATAGACTGATGTCATCATGTGTTCTTGCGGAGTGGAGAGGACAATTGCAAAAATGGAAGGAGCCTGCTGAATTGGTTCTAGATCTGCCATCCCAACGATGGAGGTTTGAGAATTATAGATCTGAAAATGTTCAATCGGTGCTATTCTATAAGTGGTGGTGGAAGTTACTCTCAGAAACACCGAAACCCTAGAGCATATTGGTGAAAGCTGATTATTATAGAGATCAAACAATATCTCTAAAGATGCTAAGCTGACAACGGATATCACATTTTTGGAAAAATGTTCAGCAGGTCAAAGAATTATTTCAGTCACTAGTGAAGTTTCAGATTGGAAATGCTTTACACACCTCATTCTGGAATGATTCTTGGCTATTAGAATGTCCTCTCAAAGACCAGTTCTCTTGGATATACATACTTTCAACCAATAAGAAAATCTTGGTGGCGGAGGCTCATAACACATACAAGGACAAGAGTTGGCCCCTCAATGCCCTTCTAAATGATCACCCTGATCTTTGGAAGTTCAGAAAAGACCTCTCAACACTCAGGATTTATAATCACCCAGATGCAATTGAATGGAAATGGTTCCCGGTGAAAAGGTTCTCAAACAAACATGGCTACAAGTTCTTCCTTGATGGTGGTATAAGGCCTTATGTTAGTAAAGTAATTTGGAAAATCAAGATTCCTGAGAAAATAAAATTCTTCCTGTACCTTACCTCTATCATGATAAAATTCTCCCTAGGAGTAACCTCACTAAACGAGGTTCGAAGGGAAAGAACACCTACCCATTGTGTGACCTCAGTCAAGAGACAACAGATCATCTACTTCTTCAATGTCCCTTCTCAAGGAATGTTTGACTATTGCTTCTTTAAGACTTTCATCCTAATGATCTACCACTTTCTCAAACAGTACTTTGGAACATCTGGAGGCTACAAGAACGTAGGTGGCCCTTAGCGAAAGGATTAGATATCTTGTTGGCTATGGGGCTATGGAGTCTATGGAAGGAACGAAACTAAAGCTGTTTTGAATTCTATGCATATCGCCCAGATTTTGTTGCCCTATGAATTGCTAGACTGTTATCGACTGGACTAAAGACTTCACAAGTGCAGATGTTGAGCCCATATTATCAGTGAGACATTCCATAAGCAAATTCCTTACAGAATCCACCATAAACTCTATTAACAGGCTGCAACTTCTGTCAGCAAGGTGATCGGCAATTGACTGAAACCTGTCATAGCTCAAAATAGAGGTTTGGAGTAAACCTCATGGAAAGCAATGGTTTCGACACTTATTCCCTCATAGAACCTGTTGATGCTAAAGTTTGTTGATGCCAGATTTGCTGGAGCTGCAAGTGTGAATAGGGGCCTTCAGATGGTGTACTTGCAAAAAGTTTGGACCGAAAATTATTTCGATGGGGACCTTCCAATGCTCAAGTCAGCTAGGAGAATCAACAGATAAAGGAGCATGGGGCTTAGAATTGTTGCGTACCTAGGGTCTCTCTTTTTGTCTTCTTTTATAGGTAAAGGTCAAAGTCATAGTCGACAGATAAGCTGGCATGATTATGTGAGATTTGAGGTAGATTTTACATAATAAGCCAACTATTAGAGAAATTTTCACATCATGGAGATCATAGTTGCCTTATCTGCTCCTTGATGGTTGTTATCTGAATGACACCAGCTTTCTGAATTTTGATTTGATCGGTTCAAGCTGATCAGGGATCGAATGCGAGATGATGATCGCGATTCCATACTATCGACAAATCAAGTGAGAGCAAGAAAGAGAGGCACGCCCCGACTAGGGCTCGATACTAGATATCAGTTAACTTGAAATTGTACTGCATTTTATCCGACTGGAGGTCATCAAAATTTACAAACGACTAATAGTTGGAGAAGAGGAAGCTGTTTGATCAGGAATCGATCCTAGGTGCTGGCCGAGTAGCTATTGGAACTAAGAGCCGGATGACCAGGGGTCGAACCAAGCACTGGCTGACCAAGGATTGGATACTTGGTCGGACAGTCTTTGGTCGAAATTGTCGAACTTGGATGAGCAAGTTAAGGTTGACCGTTAGTGCGGTTTAGGCATATTGGCACGAACTTAATGGGCTGGATATCTGTCAATCTCTTCATATTATCAGCCCACTCCAAAATTCCCCCAACACATACCCCCTTACTCTCTAGTCCGAGCTTTGGTCAGGCTCTGGGAGTATTTACTTGGCATTTAAACAGCAGGGGATATGAAGAATTTTTTTGATGGATGTTTTCAAATAGATGTCTGTGTGTAGTTTTCTAAGTGAAGACGACGATGATATAATCATGAGCTCATTTTGAAATCTATGTGAATGCCGCCTTCATCTCACTGTGGTGTATTTAATGTGGAGACTGACGGTATATCCATAACCAATAAGGGGCTGACACATAGCATGCACTAAAAATCTATACCGATTTAAAATCCCCCGAAGGCGGTGCATCCCTCTATTTAAAAAAAGTTCTTCATTTCTGGCACTTTCATCCTGCTGCTCTCCTGAGAGTCTCCTCTTTTTCGCAATTGCTATCCCTTTACCTCAATCTTCTGCAGTCGGCTTTATTTTTTTTCTTATCGTCCTTTTTTCTTCACTGCAAGAGGTGCTCCTAGATGTCTTTCTCTGAGCTTTTGACTGAAGATAGGCTTTTCTTGCCTTCTACCATTTCTCTTTTCTTTCTCTTGCATTTTTTTCTCTTATGGCAGACTCTGAGGGTTCTGTGAGCGAGCATCTTGTGTTGGAGAGGGATCCATTGTGGAAGAGAGCGAAAGGCCCAAAGAACCCCAAATCTAAGACTAATCCTTTGGCCGGACCTGGTGAGATTCAATTTGCACTGAACTTGGATGATTTGGCCTTGATCCGGGCTCAGTATTCCATTCTGAAAGAATTCTATCTTGAACTACTTGATGCCGATGCTCATGTTCATAGTCTTCCTCTCATAGTCTTCTTCTTGGCTGACTAGAGGTATATGATGAAGCTTTTCGGGTGGATCTTAGATTTTCTATCTCCCCCTTCATTCTTCAACTTTTTAGGCTTTATGGGATCTCTTTTTGTACAGTCTCTCTAAATTTCTTTAAATATGTAGTAGGTTTTCTCATCCTCTATTCTCGAACAAGAGTCTGACCTTCTATTCCTCTTTTTCGAGCCCTTTTCACTCGTAAGAGGCATCCATACGCCGATTGGTGGTATGTCTTGTCATAGAGGAGTGTAGACCCTCTGGTTACTGATGCTTCTTCATCCAATCATAGGTGGAAGAAGCGATTTTTCCTCATCTCTTGCTCTTCTGTAGATGATTGGGGTCTTCCTGAGTGGGGTCAACCTGAAGCTTCATCTCTGAAGGCCATAGAGCTGAGTGCCAAGGAGAAAAAGGGGCTTAGGAATCTCCAAGAATACAAAGCTCCTCATCTGGAAGAACTTCTATCCGATGAATCCCTTTTCTCGATAGGGCTCTGTCTAAATGAGTTCGAGAGTGAATGGAGTTGTTTATACTTTTTGGCTTTTTTTTTATTTATTTCTTTCTAATCCGATGTCTGTTGAATGGTTGCAGATATGGAACCTTCAGTAAAGAATTTCACTAACCTAAAGGCCACTCTACCCCAAAAGAGAAAAACTCGAACTGCTGGAGTCAAGAAGAAAAAGAATTTGAGAGCTGCTAAGCCCAACAAGCAGTCTGTCTTGACCGACCAAGTCCTTTCTACCAAGATCGAAGTGGTGTTGGCAACTCCTACTCCTACTCCAACTTTGACTGTTGATTCTTGAGAAGGATATATCGAACAGCCCCAACCTTCCAAATTCTCAACCTAAGCAATGTTGGGTTCCGACCACGCAGCAGAAATTAATTTTTAAAAAATTTAAAATAAGTAAATCAATATCTTTATCAAATAAAACTATCGAGCTGAACCCAAAACTCTTGAATCACTTTACCGATCACGATCAAAGCAAATTCAAGCATGCAAAGAGATAGAAAATTATACTTTAACCAATATAAAAAAGTGACACATTGATGTTCTCCACAAGATCTCAAAGTGAAAGTCCTCCAATGGTGATCCACACAGAAGTTGGCCAAAGTCCTTCCCAATCGGTGCACTGCCGCAGCCATATCTTCTTAAGAACACTATCGGCTTCAAACTTACGTTACGATCGCACCAAAGCCCAGTTGCTTTCGTTCTCACCATCAGAATGACACTAAGAAGATACTCTTCAGATGTCACACAACCTAAGATTTAATTTTTGGTTCTAACATATGGAAAAATCAAATCCTAGGGCACTCAAGCAACACTTGCTGAAAATCTCACCACCCTAGTAGCAATTTTTGCCACTCAAAATTCCCTCTTGTTTTCCCCAAAATTTTTTTAGATTTTTTTATATATTTAGCATGTTCGCCTCTTGGTCTCAGACAAAAATCACCATCAGAAACTATCTGAGGCATCTCCCATTAATAGGGGACCAAAGGACGTCACATGAGACTATGGGGCACCAACCTATGGTGCTCCAACTTCCTATATGCCAAATAAATTCATCGAGTAAATTTTTAATGATTCACATACTTGGAGTAGAAGGACTCTGAGTCTTCTATATGCCATAAAAATTTGAATTAAATTTGGCATCAAATCATAGGAGAACTGATCAGGAATTTAAAGTAACACGTAATAGTTAAGAGCCTTCATTAAGAAGGACTCCCCACTTCTCATGCCAATTTATGGTGGGCGGCATTTATTTTTTGCCATGACTTTTGATGGATGTGGAGGACTCCTTCTCCACTTAAAACTCTTTCAAGTTGGATAAGGATCCAATCCAAATTGACCCAATCCCATTAGGTCAAAGCCAACTGGTCTAGGTTAGCTCAAACAATTTGATCTAAACCAATTTGGGAACTTGGATTAATACAATATGCTAGCATATCAAATTAACCCATAAAATTTATATTAAACTCTAATTAGATTAGATCAATACCAAATCTCAAAGTGTGTGACCCATTAGGTTCCAAATCTAGCCAATAGTAGAACCAGACTTTCGACGTAACCCTAATCCAATGAGATTAGGTCACCCAAAGAGTCCCAATCAACTTGGACTCTTCCAAATTGACTCTAGAATTAAACTCTTTTTATTTTGACGAATCCACAAGTTAAGATTGATGTATAGCAACATATCATGACTATCCGAAAGATTTAAATTTTTGATAAAAATTTACCAAAATACCCTTCATTGGTAAATTTTTGTGTAATTCAATCCTTCAGTTAAACAACATCCCAGATGAGCTGTAGGCATAAAAATATGTCAAATCCAATCACTTATCTTTATGTATCTCGATCTAAAGGTGATGATTTTTTAATTATCACCCTGCTTTGGCCAAAGACTTCTGAATCAACGACCTATGAGATCACATAGGATGTTTGCTTCTCTTATTAGGAGTGACTGATCCCTTATTGATCACTCACAACCTCCATGCACTTTTCACCATATCCAGAACATCCCATACAAAGATCAAAGAATCAAATTAGGTAGTGAACCAAAATATGGATCTAAATACACAAGGTACCATGGTGACCTCAGGTCTAAGGATTACATACACAACTTCTACTAGAGAAATATCAGTTGACATGTAAATAAGACTCCATCTGATATTCTCTCGTAGGTCAATTCAGTGAACTCATTCTCTAATGAGCACCTATATCTTTGTGCTAGTGTCACCACATAAGTGGTTGTGAGATCAACCATCCTCATTTCTGAACATACATAGAACATGTCAATCTTATCGGTATCATTGATCTTCGACTCAATGTACCAACGATTAAGAATATTTTAGATTATGACTATCAAGGAATTAGGTCTCACTGGCGTGATCTCATCACGGCCCTAAAATCATTGCCCAAACCTATGGAGTTCATTATAATCTTCAAAAAAAATAAGATGCAGCATATAATGAAACAAAAATATTCTATTTTATTAATCATAAATGTCAATTACATGAGTCTGAAAGATAAATTATAATAAACACCCTATTGCATCTCATATGCGATTGGCTTGTAGGCATTATTCTTTCAATCTCCCACTTGCACTTAAAGCCAATCGCCTCTATACTTGATACCCATGCTATCAAGATGGCGATCAAATTACTGCATTGACAAGGTCTTAGTGAATGGGTCCGCTATATTTTTCTTGGTGTCAACTCACTCTACGATCACATCACATCTTTTGATAATCTCTCGAATGAGGTGGAACCGTCTTAAGATGTGCTTGAATTTATGGTGAGACCTTGATTCTTTGGCTTGAGCAATTGCCTCAGTATTATCACAATAAAGAGATACTGATTGTTCAATCCCTAGAACAACATCCAATTATGTGATAAATTTTTTCATCCAGACAACCTCCTTAGCTGCCTCACTTATAGCAATATACTCAGCCTCAGTGACTGAGTCAGCAACCTTTTGCTGTTTGAAATTTTTTCAACTTACTGCACCACCATACAAGGTAAACACATATCCAGATATGAAAATTTTTTCAATCGTTTACCGTTTGCTATCATTCAGATCAGATTAAAAATTAGAATCGATATAACCTTCCAGTTTTAAATTAGATCCACCATATATCAGAAAAATATCTCTAGTCCTTCTCAAGTACTTGAGTATATTTTTCACATCTTTCCAATGATCCTCTCTGGAATCAGTCTGAAATCTACTTACAATGCCCAAAGTATAAGCAACATCAGGCCTGATACATAACATAGCATACATTATTGATCCTACAGCTGAAGCATAAGGAACAGAACTCATTCTATTTCTCTCTTCAAGCATCTTAGAAGATATCTTCTTAGAGAGTTGTATGCCATGATCTATGGGCAAGTAACCTCTTTTACTTCCTCCATGTTGAACCTCTTCAACACAAGGTCAATGTATCTAGATTGGGACAAGCCTAGTATCCTATTCGATCATCCCTATAGCTCTTAATACCAAGTATATAGGAAGCCTCACCCAAGTTTTTCATGAAATACTTTTATGATAGCCAAGTTTTGACCGATTACAATATCGGAATATCATTCTCAATGAGCAATATGTCATCCACATACAAGACTAGGAAGATAATAGCACTCCCACTAGTCTTTTTATACACACAAGGTTTATCCATATTTTTGATAAAGTCAAACGATTAGACTATCTCATCAAAATGGATATTCCAGCTCCTCGATACTTGCTTCAATCCATAAATAGATCTATTCAGCTTGCATACCTGATTTGCTTTCCCACTAGAGATAAATCCATCTGGCTGAGTCATATAGACTTCTTCCTTAAGATTTTTATTGAGGAAGGCAGTCTTGACATCTATCTGCCAGATCTCATAGTCATGGTATGCAGCAATAGCAAGCATTATCCGAATAGACTTGAGCATGGCTACCGGTGAAAAGGTTTCTTCATAATTAACATCTTATTTTTATCTGAAACCTTTTGCTACAAGCCTGGCCTTATAGGTCTCTACCTGACCTCTACTCCAATCTTCTTTTTGAAGACCCATTTGCAGTCTATTGGGGTCACATCCTCAGATGCATCAACCAAAATCCATACTTGATTGGCATACATGGAGTCCATTTCAGATTTCATGACGTTAAGCCAATTATCAAAGTCACTACTCATAACAGCTTCCGAATAGGTCGTGGGATCATCATTCTCAATGATGTGGGTTGTGCTGTCATTCTCAATGACAAACCCATACCTGAGTGGTACACTACACACTCTATTTGATTTTCGGAGAGGAGGGTGTGTGTGGCTGTACCTCAACAATGGGCACAATTGGTTGAGAACTATTTGGTAAATCCTGGATGGATTGTAGGTTTTGAACTTCCTCAAGTTCAACAGACCTCCCACTGCCTTCTTCTTAGATAAACTCTTTCTCCAAGAAAATGACATGCCTACCAACAAACACCTTTTATTGAGTAGGATTATAGAAGTAGTATCCTATACTCTCCTTGGGATAACCTACAAACTTATATTTTTCTAATCTAGCATCCAGCTTATGTCCATCAATATTTTTCATATAAGCCGGACAACCCTAAATCTTAAGATGCTCAAGATTGGATCTTTTTTCTTTTCATATTTTATATGGAATACTAGAAATAGATTTTGAAGGTACTTTATTTAAAATATACGCTACAGCCTCGAAGGCGTATCTCCAAAAGGATATTGAAAGATCCGTGAAACACATCATAGACCGCACCATAACTAATAAGGTGCAATTTCTCTTTTTCATAATTTTATTTTATTGTGAAGTATAAGGAAGTGTCTATTGAGAGAGTATTCTATTTTATTTTAAATAATCAAGAAACTCACTGAATAAGTATTCTTCTCCTCGATCCGATCGAAGAGTTTTAATATTTTTATCAGTTTATTTTTCGACCATTCTTTGATACTCTTTAAATTTATCAAAGACTTCAGATTTGTATTTTATTAAATACATATATCCAAATCTTGATCTATCATCAATAAACGTGACAAAGTAAGAGTATCCACCTCTGGCTTGAGTCGATATTGGACCACATACATCAGTATGTACAAGGTCTAAAATGTCACTCGCTCGATCTCCATGTCCAATAAATGGAGTCTTGATCATTTTTTCTATGAGGTAAGATTCATAAGTTTCATATGATTCATAATCATAAAAATCAAAGAAATTATCTTTGTATAACTTATTAATTCTTGACTCATTTATATGGCCAAATCGACAGTGCCAGAGGTATGTGACATTCACATTCTCTTCTTTCTTTTTTTCATATTATCAATATGAAGCATATTATCATTAAGTGAAAGAAATATAAGACCATTATTAATAAAAGTACTTTCATAATATTCATTAAAAAAATAAATAGAACAACCATTGTTCTTTGCAATTATTTTAAAATTTTATTCCAATAACAATGGTATAGAAATAATATTTCTAACAATATTAGAAATATAATAACAGATCTTTAGTTTCAAAATTTTACTCGAAGGTAATTTCAAAATCTTGGTTCCTACATCTTCGGCCTGAATGGACTCTCCACTAGTACCAAATAGCTCAAAGTCACCTTTATTCAGATTCCTTATTTTCTATAGATCCTGCAATGATTTACAAAGGTGTGAACCACTGACGGTATCCAAAATCTAAAAATTTAAAAATAAAGTATTTAATAATAAATTAGTTTGTATCATATACAAATCTTTAGCAATGCTTGCTGATTTCATGGTTGTAAGGTACTCCTTGTAATTTCTCTTTCAATGGCCCTCCTTGCCACAGTGATAACAAGTACCTTTAGCGGAGACCTTCTTCACCTTCTTCTTAGAGATGCCAGCCTTAGGGTTTAATTTTTTTTAAAATCCTTCTTTGCCTTCTTTTTGCTGATCTTATCAACATGAAGAACCAGAGCCTTTTCACTCTTGAAATGGTTCTCTACTGTTTTCAACATGTTCAGCAGTTCTGACAAGCTGATGTTCAATTTGTTCATGTGATAATTAATGACAAACTGAGCAAAGAAGTCAGGGAGAGACTGCAAGATCAAATCCTGGCTCAGTCCATCATCCATAGCAAAATCCAGTTGTCCCAGATGAGTGATCAAATCAATCATCTTTAGGATATGTGTTTGCACAAAAGAACCTTCAGTCATACGGGCACAGAATAATTGCTTCGATATCTCATATCGAGCAGTCCAATTTTGTTTCCCATATAGCTCCTTAAGATTAAGGAGAATAGAGGAAACATCTATGTCCTCATGCTACCTCTGGAGCTCGTTGCTCATTGAGGCAAGCATAATACATTTGACAGTCACACTGTCATCTTTTCACATCTTATATGCAGTCCTGTCCTCCTCAGAAGCATCTTCCCTAAAAGAATCTGGAGCAGGTGTATCCAGAATGTAGGAGACTTTCTCCTGAGTGAGAACAATTCTCAAATTTCTTAACTAGTCAACATAGTTAGGTCTAGTGAATTTGTTTGCATCTAGGATACCTCTAGGTGAAAGTGAGAATGCCATGTGGTAGTTAATCTACAATAACAAGAACATAATATAAGCAGACAACTCATGATGACATGCACAACTAGACTAGGACTTTTATCTAATTGTGTCTCCTACTATTTTATCGAACTTCATAGCCCTCAAGTATGAAAATCAAGAAATATTCTAATATTTCTTAGCAAGGTTGAGATCTCTATTCCTCACAAACACCTTGTGGATAGCACAACAAGTATTCATGAGTTCAAGAGTAGGTAACTCTTTACCAATTATACCTTTACAATTCTCAACATCATTCACTCTGGCTTCTAGATCACATATAGTCTTATGTATAGCACAACAAACTATAGTGTTCTAGTTAAGTTGACCCTTCAATCCTATATGGTCATACTTAAACAATGTTGCCCTTGTGGATAGCACAATAAAGCAACACCATTCAAATCTTCCATAAGCATCAATATGCACTTGATCAACATCATGTCAATTTCTATAGTAAGCCTTGTGGATAGCACAATAAGCTCACTAAGATCTTGACATACTCTATCGATCAAGTTTGAAGGAAGGCCCTTGTAATGTCTACACCACTAATCAATCTAAGTCCGAAAATCAACAAGACCAAATTGACCAGAACAATAGGTGGGAGGCTCCCCATAGCTTTTCTAGACACCAACAGAGTTGGCCAGGTCAGTATACGGATCTAATTAGAAAACCACCATTTACACTTTCTTCGACATCAATTGATCTTAAGAATTTGATTTTTGATTAAAAAATAAATCCCGACATTACAACTTAATATAATTTGACAATGGACTTTAAACTGGTCTCGGCACATCCTAACTATAACCACATAAAATGTACACTACAAATTATGCAACTTGACATGCTTCTACTATTCTAAATAGCAATCATATAATTATGCCAAAATTATATAAGGGTGCATGGATATCAAAATATATGTCAAGCATATCGAAGAAAAATAGCAAACTCTAATCACATTAGGCATGCTTTACACCCTTAACAATGCATCAATTTGAGCATCATACAACCATGATAATACTAATTTCAAAATTATCATCAATTAATAATTTAATAACTAAAATTAAATATCATGGCATATATTAAGTCAAAAATAATTTTTGAACTTAAAGGATTGATGCTATAAATCAATGCAAAAATTTTTTTGGCAAGATATGCACAAGAACGATTCTATGTACAACTATTGCACTTGTTTGATCGAATTAGACAAAGGTGGCTCTAATACCACAGTTGGATTTCGATCATGTAGTGAAAAATAATTTTTAAAAAATTTAAAACAAGCAAATCAATAGCTTTATCAAATAAAACTATCAAGCCGAACCCAAAACCCTAGAATCATTTTGCCGATCACGATCAAAGCAAATTCAAGCATGCAAAGAGATAGAAAATTATACTTTAACCAATATAAAAAAATGACACATTGGTGTTCTCCACAAGTTTCCAAGATAGAAGTCCTTCAATGATGATCCACACAAAAGTTGGCCAAAGTCTTTCCCAACTGGTGCGCTACCGCAGCCTTATCTTCTTAAGAATACTGCCGGCTTCGAACTTACGTCACGATCGCACCAAAGCCTAGTTACTTTTGATCTTATCATCAGAATGACACCAAGAAGATACTCTTTAGATGTCATACAACCTAAGATTTGATTTTTAGCTCCAACACATGAAAAAACTAAATCCTAGGGCACTCAAGCAACACTTGCTGAAAATCTTACCACCCTAGTAGCAACTTTTGCCACTCAAAATTTCCTCTCTTTTTTTTCAAATTTTTTTCATATTTTTTGATATATTTATCACATTCTCCCTCTTGGTTTCAATCAAAAATCACCATTAGAAACCATCTGGGGTGTCCCTTATAAATAGGTGACCAAGGGATGTCACATGAGACTATGGGGTGCCAACCTATGGTGCTCCAACTTCCCATATGCCAAATAAATTTGCTGAGTAAATTTTTGGTAATTAAAATATTTGGAGTAGAAGGACTCTTAGTCTTCTATATGTCATAAAAATTTAAATTAAATTTGACATCAAATCATAGGAGAACTGATCAGGAATTTAAAGTAACATGTAATAGTTAAGAGCCTTCATTAAGAAGGACTCTCCACTTCTCATGCCAATTTAAGGAGGGCGGCATTTATTTTTTGCCATGACTTCTGGTGGACATGGAGGACTCCTTCTCTACTTGAAACTTTTTCAAGTTGGATAGGGATCCAATCCAAATTGACCCAACCATTAGGTCAAAGTCAACTGGTCTAGGTTAGCTCAAACAATTTGATCTAAACCAATTTGGAAACTTGGGTTAATACAATGTTCTAGCATATCAAATTAATCTATAAAATTTATATTAAACTCTAATTATATTAGATCAAAGCCAAATCCTAAAGTGTGTGACCCATTGGATTCTAAATCTAGCCAGCAGTGGATCCAGACTTTCGACATAACCCTAATCCGAGGAGATTAGATCACCCGAAGAGTCCCAATCAACTTGGACTCTTCCAAATTGACTTCAAAATTAAACTCTTTTAATCTTAATAAATTGACAAATCAAGATTGATGTCTAGCAATATATCATGACTATCTAAAAAATTTAAAATTTTAATAAAAAATTATCAAAATATCCTTCAGTGATAAGTTTTCGTGTAATTCAATCCTTCAGTCAAATAACATTCCAGATGAGCTGTGGGCATGAAAATATGTCAAACCCAATCACTTATCTTTATGTATCTCAATTTGAAGGTGATAATTTAGTTGATGATACATTAAAAATTCTTTGCTAATTATCTTCCTGCTTTGGCCAAAGACTTTCGAATCAACAATCTATGAGATCACATAGGATGTTTGCTCCCCTTATTAGGAGTGACTGATCCCTTATCGATCACTCACAACCTCCATGCACTCTTCACCATATCCAGAATACTCCATACAAGGATCAAACAACTAAGTTAGGTAGTGAACCAAAATATGGATCCAAGTACATAGAGTACCATGGAGACCTTAGGTCTAAGGATCACATATACAACTCTCACTAGAGAAACATCAGTTGACATGTAAATAAGACTCCATCTGATATTCTCTCATAGGTCAATTCTGTGAACTCATTCTCTAAGAACACCCATATCCTTATATTAGTGTCACCACACAAGTGGTTGTGAGATCAACCACCCTCATTTTTGAGCATACATAGGACATGCCAGTTTTATCGATATTATTGATCCCTGACTCAATGTACCAACGACTAAGAATATTTTAAGTTAGGGTTATTAAGAAATTAGGTCTCACTGATGTGATCTCATCACTGTCCTAAAACCATTGTCCAAACTTATAGCGTTCATTATAATCTTAAAATAAATAAGATGCAGCATATAATGAAATAAAAATATCTTATTTTATTAATCATAAATATCAATTACATGAGTCTGAAAGATAAATTACAATAAACACCCATCGCATCTCATATGCGATTAGCTTATAGGGCATTATTCTTTCAAGCAAGACCCTCCAAGGACTTAGCTGACAAGGAGGAGGCTCCTCTTGATGACATTTCGGAGGGCTTATTTTTTCAAGATTCGAAGGCAGTTCAAGAATCAATTGAAAACTCTATAATTCTGGTGGAATTGGAGCAAATCAGAAAAATGAGTGCCTCTAGCCTCAAGAGGCTGTCTCTGACAATTGGACATTAGGTATTACTCTAACTATTCATTTCTCTTTTCTCATTTCGTTCCCCTTTTCTTAACTTGTTCGGGCGCAGCTGCTTCATATCCTCATCAATTTAGCAGATCGCTCAGCTAGGGATGCCAAAGCATGGGAGGTTGAAAAGAAAGCTCGAGAGGTCGAAACAATGGCCGAAGAGGATGCTCTGGCCACCTGGACAAAGGTGGAAAAGCTTGAAGCCGATGTCAAGCATCTCCAAGAGGCTCTTAAGAAGGCAAAAGCCAATCTCACTCTTATGCAAAAGAGGGAGAAAGAAATATTAGAATTTTCAAGTTGGGGCATGCATGTGTATTTCAAAAATAATTTTTTTCTAAACACTGCAGCGGAATAGTAGATCAAAACTCTTTTTAATCTATATCATGTATGCATAAAATATAAACCACAAAAATCTAGTTCATATGTTGAAATTGTACATATACTGAAATTTAACATGTGATCGAATCACATACCTGTTTTATAATTGTTTTCTTCAAATCTGGATTTGAAAGAGAAGAGACTTTCTCTTAGCCGCGTAAGTACCTAACCTCTATGGATATCCACTCAGGATCAGCCTGAAATAGCCCTCTTAAGATGAAATTTTTTTCTTTAAGAAAATTCAGCTTGCGAATCTGAACGAAGCCTGGATCGTGATCAACTCTTTCATCTTTTCCTTGATCTTCTTTTTCTCTTCTTCTCTTGCCTTTCCCTCCTTGGTTTATGCTGCTACCAAGAAGAAAAGCCAGCACACAAGGGATGCCCAAAGCCCTTATGGGCATGATGATGAAGGACACCCAAAGGGGGTGGGGTGTTGAAGCACCAAGGGAGAAGAGAGGGAGAGAGGAAGAGAGGGTGTGGGGCACTAATAAGGGGTGTGGGGGCTGTTGGTTGTGATGCTTAGGGATCTTAAGAGAGGTCCCTTTAAATAAACATAAAGATTGAATTATATTCAATCTCAAATATAAGTCCTTCTTATATTAGGAATCCTTATAACTTAAGTTATTCAACTTCCTTTAAGAAATCTATTAGGCACTAACACTTAGAGCCCTTGCACCCATAAAATCACACCCATTTGTGCACCCAAGAGACACCCCATCATGGATCCGCACGCCCTCTAAAGATGGGACACGCCCTCTAAAGATGGAACACACCCAACTTGATCAAATCAAGTGGCATCCCATCTAAACTATCAAAAAAATAAATTAAGGACTTGCACCCTTAATTCTATTTATCCA
This sequence comes from Elaeis guineensis, assembly GCF_000442705.2. Classification (NCBI taxonomy): domain Eukaryota; kingdom Viridiplantae; phylum Streptophyta; class Magnoliopsida; order Arecales; family Arecaceae; genus Elaeis; species Elaeis guineensis. The sequence goes on along the minus strand of NC_025996.2, from coordinate 97,950,435 downwards.
AAATCTTAGACACCCAATAATTGGAGTCCAATAAATCTAATTTATTTAGATTATTAATAGATAATTAAATTTGAATTATCTTATCAAATAAAAAAATCAAATATGAAGAAAAAATTAGGTCCAACCATATACTAGCAAGGTTACTTTGAATCCAATCAGATTTCTCTAAATCCAATTGACACTTCATAAGCTCAATTACTTATTCCAGGTCTAATCTCTTTGTTGTGTAACCCCATAGGTTCTATTCTATCTGGTAGTGAGATATACAATGATTTCTATCAAAGTATCATTGAAACTCTTTCCAATGAGTCAGAATAATTTCACTCTAACTTATCAAGGATTATCGATCTAGAACAACTCTAGTGAGCTCCCACAATCCACCAGTGAAACCTAGCAGTATGTAGTGGCAACCTAGTAAAACCAAAAAGAATCTCAAGGTGTAATTAACATGTAATTCAATTCCTCTATCGTGAGTCCGGACTAGATGGTAGATCATGGATAAATCATCAAACCTCATCATCTGTCATATATTAGATTCGATCAGCTCAAGTCCAATTATGATCCTCATGAAAAAAAATTTCATCAATCACACTGCTGTGGCCACAGACTCTCAAACTTAGCCTCTCAAATCTCATAGGACTACTCTTCTCTGTCAAGATTGATAGATCCCATCTTGATACGTACTCTACTCCTATAGTGGATCAACTATCGTCAATATCCACTACAATGACTTATTGAAACCCATGTTTATGTGTCAGTCAAACTCCAGCAGCCTCACTACGAGTAGTCATACTATCTCTGATCAAAGGATCATTCACACAATTACAGCATCGAGACAATCACTAACAATCAAATAGAAATCCAAGTGATCTCTCATATGGTCATGCTCAGTACTAGTTGTTCTCTAATAACTATCTGCTCTTGTCGTCCAGTGTCTCTATACTGTAGACCAGAGACTCATCTATCCAAAAGAAAGTGATCTGTGCATCAGTCTATCTGGATTGATCACCATCTTCATGATGATCCTATGACTGAGAGCATTTAGAAATTAAATACATGTCTCTAATTCTCAATACTTTGAGAATATGTATCGAAAATTAATTTCATGAATGATTCAAGGACACATCACACTTGAATAAAAAATAAACTTATCTTTTTATTGATCAAATTAATATATAAAGTATAAAATTATGTCCTATATTTATTACAATGTGTCAGTCATATTGACTTCTAGGATATACATCTAACAATCTTTCACTTGGACTAAAGTCAATTGGCAACTAATCTAAGTCTCATCTTCTCAAGGTGGACTTCTATTTTTGGTTGGCTCAATTGCTTTGTCAGTGAGTTTGTCACGTTGTCCATGGAGTCTACTCTTCGTACCTCGACATGTTTCTTTTCGAGCTAGTCACGTATGATATGATACTACTACTCGATGTGCTTTGATTTCTGATGAGACTTGGCTTCTTAGCAAGTGCTATGACTCCATTGTTGTTGCAGTAAAATGGAATGGCATCTGATGTCATAATCCCAAGTTTCACGACAAACTTCTTGAACCAAAAGCCTTCCTTTGCAGTATCCGAAGCAGCGACACACTCATCCTCTATGGTCGAATCCACTATGATGGGTTGCTTGAAACTCTTCCAACTGATTGCGCCACCATTACAAATGAACACATATCCTGATATAGACTTTCTATCATTTGGATCAGACATAAAGTCTGAATCAATATATCCCTCGACTCATAACTCAAAACCTCCTCTAAAGATCAAGAATAAATTCTTAATTTTTCTCAAGTAATTAAGGATGTTCTTCACAGCTATCCAGTGCTCTTCTCTTGGATTCGACTGATATCTGCTTGTAACACTCATAGTAAGATAATATCAGATCGAGTACATAGCATGGCATACATGATGCTCTTATGACTGAAGCATAAGGAATCCTACTCATGTGCTGAACTTCCTCAGATGTGGTCAGACACATCGTCTTAGAAAGATTAATACCATGCCTAAGAGGTAAAAATCTTCTTTTAGAGTTTTTCATGCTAAATCTCTTCAGCACCTTTTCTATATAAGCTTTTGTGACAGGCCTAGCATCTTTTTAGATCTATCCTTATAGATCTTTACTCTGAAAATATAGGATGCTTTCCCTAGGTCTTTCATGAAGAATTTCTTGGACAACCATCTTTTGACTGTGGTCAACATGAGAATATCATTCTCAATGAAGAGAATATCATCCACGTACAATACGAAAAATATTATTGCGCTTCCACTGACCCTTTTATATACATAAGGTTCCTCTTCATTTTTGATGAAATCAAATGATTTGATCGTATCATCAAAATGATGATTCCAACTTCAAGAAGCTTATTTTAATCCATATATGGACCTTTGCAGCTTGCAGACTCTATAATCACCATCATCAAATGTGAAATTCAAAGGCTGCTTTATATAGATATCTTCCTCAAGATATCCATTCAGAAAAATAGTTTTCACATCCATCTGTCAGATTTCATAATCATAAAAAGCTGCAACAGCAAGCAGAGTGCGGATGGATTTCAACATGACTATGAACGAGAAGGTTTTTTGATAGTCAATGCCCTCACAATGACTATAATCTTTTACCACAAGCCTAGCTTTATAGGTTTCTATCTTACCATCGGCACTTTTTTTTTTTGTAGATCCATTTACACCCAATGGGTACTATACCCTCAGATGGATCCACTAAAGTCCATACTTGGTTCGAGTACATCGAATCAATTTTTGACTTCATTGTACTAACTATTTTTCAAAATCAATATCAGACATCGCCTCATCAAAGGTGTTAGGATCATCACCATGACCCTTATCTCCCATAAGAAACATTTCCTTTATTTTTCTGTAAGTATACCCATGTACCTTTTAGGAGGTCGGAAGATCCTGCTAGATCTAGAGATGGTAGAGAAACATCAACTACTGACTCATGAATAATAAGTTCTTGAGGATCTATAGCTCTTTGCTCTTCAGAGACCTTCTCTTCGAGCTAAACTAACCTCCCACTGCCACCATCCTGGATAAATTATTTTTCTAGGAATATGGCATTCTGACTTACAATAACATTGTGATCTTGTGGAAAGTAAAAGTAGTATCCCATTGATTCTTTTGGATATCCTATAAAATAAGCTATTACAGATCTATCCTCTAGTTTATCAGCCATCTGTCTCTTGACATAGGTCGAACATCTCCAAGTCTTAAGATAATCTAGACTTAGCTTCTTACTGTACCATATCTCATACGGTGTGGTAGGAATGGACTTTGATGGAACCCTATTCAAATGGTAAATGGCGGTTAATAAGGCATGTCCCCAAAGATACAAAGGTAGATCAGTAAAGCTCATCATGGACCTGACCATTTCTAATAGGATCATGTTTCTCTTTTCAGATACCCTGTTAAGCTAAGGTATTCCTGGAGGAGTCCATTGAGAGACTATACCATTGTCCTTAAGATATCCCAAAAATTTTTGACTAAGGTATTCACTTCCTCGATCAGATCGAAGAATCTTAATGGGTTTATCAGTTTGTTATTCTACTTCACCGCTAAATTCTTTGAACTTTTCAAAGGCTTTAGACTTATATTTTATCAGATACACATATCCATACCTAAATAGATCATCGATAAAGGTAATAAAGTAGCTGTAACCACCTCTGGCCTGCACATCAAATGGCCCACATACATCGGTGTGTACCAAAGCAAGTAACTCAGTAGCCCCTTCCCCATGTCCTACAAAAGATAACTTGGCCATTTTTTCTCGAAGGCAAGATTCACAAGCTGGATATAACTCTGGGTTAAGAGAGTCAAGGATCCCATCTTTTCTAGTTTGTTTATCCTGTCTTCTCCAATATGGCCTACTCCATGATGCCACAAGTACTTCTGATTAATTTCATCTTTGGGTCTCTTTTAACCTATGGCACTTTCTATTTGTTCGTTCAAATTCACATTCACGTCAACATGCAAGTGATATAGACTGTCAATTAAAAGATCTCACATAACCAATTTATTTCATAAATAAATGAAACAAAAATCTTTATTGAAATTAGTTTTAAAACTTTTCTGTACTAGCACAGACACGAAAATCAAATTCTAACTAGCTACAGAAATAAAATAACAATCTTTTAAATCTAATCTAAAATCAGACAGTAATCGAAGAGGATATATGCCAACGGCTTCTACAGTAATTTTTACTCTATTACCAACCCGAAGGATCATGTCACCTTCCCTCAACCTCCTACTTTTTATTAGATCCTATATTGAGGTACATATATGAGCACTCGAATCAGAGTCTAATATCCAACTAGAAGTAGAAGAAACCATAAGGTTAGATTCATTTATGAGCATACCTTCTGAAGGTTTATCATCCTTTTTTATCTTTAGGCTCTCCAGGTAGAGTGGACAGTTCCTTCTCTAGTAGCCTTCAGCATCACAGTGAAAATATTTTTCCTTTGCTTCAGCCTTCTTAGGAATATCCTTCTTTGACTTGTTCTCTTTCTTCTGCTTCTTAGCAAATTTTATCTTTTTCTTCTTAGTAGACTTTCTCTTGGAAGAAGTTCGCTCCAGAAAGAGAACAGTGCCCCTTGAACTCTTCAAGATTTTTTCTATAGTGACCAACATGTTGACCAGTTCAAGTATAGTGCAATCGAGTTTGTTCATATAAAAATTTATAATAAATTGACTATATGAACTCATAAGGGATTGAAGAATCAGATCCATCTATAATTTCTTTTGCATATCAAGCCCGAGCTTCTCAAGCTCCTCAATATCCTTGATCACTGTCATACAATGCTCATAGACAGACTACCCTTCGTGCATCTTCAAGTTGAAGAGTCTTTTGGATACTTCAAAGTACGCAGTACGGCTCTGCTCACCATATAACTCTTGCAGGTGAGTGATCATAGCTCTGGCAGTGGGCATATACTCATGCTGGCTTTGCAACTCATTTGACATAGATGCCAGCACATAGCACTTGATCCGACTGTCGTCATCCATCCACTTTTCAAAAGCAGCTATTTGCTCAGTAGTATGATGGTTTGGTAACACTATGGATTCTTAGTCGAGTACATGACTTAATTTTTTTGAGATCAGGACAATCCTGAGATTTTTAACCAATCTTTATAATTAATTTTAGTCAAATGATTGGTTTCAAAGATGCGAGCTAAAGGGTTTGAGGTTAACATTGTTTAACTGCAAGAGTAGAGATTCAAGTTAGACTTTTATACTTTAATGTTATATTTGTTTCTAGAGACTTTAAGATGCAAACAGTGACTCTCACTAATTTTTTGGATCCCTCCACTCCCCAGATGGGAAACAAAATCTTAATGCGATAAAGGATTCCTATTGTGTGCTGCAATCCCACCGATGCCATGCACCTCACCTAACAGTTATTGGTAATATGCATACCGATGCGTAGGTAACTCTTTGCCCAGATACTTCTCTAAGTATGTTGCAGTGACTTGGTCTCTAAGTCGTGTGAGCTCACCTAACAGTTATTGACCACACTCCTTAGTTAAGTCCGACCCACCATTCACAAGCAGGTGCAAGGCCATTATTAGGTCCCTTATCTAATAGTTATTGGGTCCAACCCCATCCTTAACCTAGAGCAACTCTTTACTAAAGAGTGATTGCATATTCTTGGTACAACTGAAATACTGTAACCAGTCGAGAACAATCAACACTAGTAGCACACCCGCACATCTATAACGGTGGAAGACCTATGGACTTAATATTTATGAAAAAGTTTAGGTTTAGGTCTTATCTAATCAATCATCATATGACCAATCTAATTGGCATGGGCTAAACCAAAAATGCCAAACAACTCAATTGAAGACACAATCTTCTAAATTGGTCAGATAAGTAGAAATCGGTAGGAGCCCCCCCGTTGCTTTTGTTAGACACCAATAAATTGATCGAATAAGCAAACAAAACCAATTAAATAATCACCTCTCAATTACTTGCCTTAGATACCAATAGATCAATTGGTCCAAATAGGTTAACCCAAGTGAATCAGACTCAAGTCATTGAGTCGAATGAGGTCCTTAGGTTAATCAATTCTACATATGGGATTCAAATGATTTGATCAACAGCAATTGTATGATCATATACCTTAATTGATCTAACCTTCTTCAACACTTGACTCATTTTGATCAATTACTTAATCGAATTAAACCCATACCATTCAAATCAAAAACTTTAGATGCAGTCCAATTACATGATCTAATTTTTTATTTTTTCATAACCAAAATCTTCATGCACAAACACAAATTTTAGATTCTAAAATTAAATTTTAGATCTAAATTTTTACATGAAAGTAAGTTTTAAATCATGAAAATAATTTTTAGATTTAACATACAAACATATATCTCATATATGTATGTAAAATTCAGATCTAAATAAAATTCAAATCAATATATAATATCATATATCTTATATACAAATCATGAATTACTTCAAAAATAAATTTTGTAATCTAAACATACAATCACATATCTCATACATAAATCATGAATCAGGTCAAATAAAATTTTAGGTTTATGCATGCATCTGCATATCATGTGAACATGAACTAGAAACCGTTTTAGATTAAAATTCAGATCTATGCATGCATTCACATATCAACTATATGTATTAAAATTAAACTTAAAATTAAATTTAGATTCAAAATATTTATCTATACATCTCATGTATCAAAAAAAATCAAATTTTGAAATTCTTTTCAAAATATGTATGTCAATTTCATGCATATGAAACTCGTGGCTCTAATACCACTGTTGAAATTTTTATGTTGGGACATGTATGTATGTTTTAAATTTTTTTATTTTTAAATATTATAGTAAAATAGTAGATTAAAACTCTATTTAATCTATATCATGCATACATAAAATATAAACCATAAGGATCTAGTTCATATGCTGAAATTGTACATGTGATCGAATCACAAACCTGTTTCATAATTTTTTTCTTCAAATCTGAATTTAGAAGAGAAGAGACTTTCTCTTAACTGTGCAAGTGTCTGACCTCTATGGGTATCCACTCGAGATCAGCCTGAAATAGCCCTCTTAAGATTGAATTTTCTTCTTTAAGAAAATTCAGCCTGCAAATTTGAACGAAGCCTGGATCGCGATCAACTTTTTGATCCTTTCTTTGATCTTCTTCTTCTTATCTTCTTCTCTTGTCTTTCCCTCCTTAGTTTATGTGCTACCAGAAAGAAAAGCCAGCACACAAGGGATGCCCAAAGCCCTTATGGGCATGATGATGAAGGATGCCCAAAGGGGGTGGGGCGTTGAAGCATCAAGGGAGAAGAGAGGGAGAGAGGAAGAGAGGGTGTGGGGCACTCCTAAGGGGCGTGGGGGCTACTGGTTGTAATGTATATGGACCTTAGGAGAGGTTCCTTCAAATAGTTATAAGAATTGAATCCTATTCAACCTCAAATACAAGTCCTACTTGCATTAGGAATCTTTATAACTTAAGTTATTCAACTTGCTTTAAGAAACCTATTAGGTGCCAACTCTTGAAGATCCTGCACCCAGAAAATCACACCCCTTTGTGCACCCAAGGGATGCCCCATCATGGATCCGTACACCCTCTAAAGGTGGGACACGTCCAACTCGATCAAATCAAGTGGCACCCCATCAAACTATCAAGAAAATAAATTAAGGACTTGCACCCTTAATTCTATTAATCCAAAATCTTAGGCACCCAATAATTGGAGTCTAATGAATCTAATTTATTTAAGTTATTAGTAGATAATTAAATTTAAATTATCTTATCAAATAAAAAAATCAAAAATGAAGAGAAAATTAGATCCAATCATGTGCTAGCAAGGTTACCTTAAATTCAATCGGATTTTTCTAAACCCATTTGATACTTCATAAGCTCAATTGCTTATTTCAGATCTCATTTCTTTGTTGTGTGATCCTATAGTTTTAATTCTATCTAATAGTAATATATACAATGATCTCTACCAAAGTATTATTGAAACTCTTTTCAATAGATCAGAATAATTTCACTCTAACTCATTAAGGATTATCGATCTAGAACAATCCTAGTGAGCTCTCACAATCTACTAGTGACATCTAGCAGTATGTAGTGGCAACCCAGTAGAACTGAAAAGAACCTTAAGGTGTAGTTAACATGTGATTCATTCCTTCTATCATGAGTTCCGACTAAATGGCAGGTCATGGATAAATTATCAAATCTCATCATCCATCATATGATAGATTCGATTAGCTCAAGTCCAATTGTGATTCTCATGAAAATTCTTTTCCATCAATCACACTATCGTGGCCACAGACTCTCAGACTTAGTCTCTCAAATCTCATAGGACTACTCCTCTCTATTAAGATTGATAGATCCTATCTTGATGCATACTCTACTCCTACAGTGAATCAACTATCATCAATATCCACTACAAGGGCTCATTGACATCCATCTTTATGTATCAGCCAAACTCCAGTAGCCTCACTGCGAGTAGTCGTACCATCTCAGGATAAAGGATTATTCACACAACTACAGCATCGAGACAATCACTGACGATCGAATAGAAATCTAAGTGATCTCTCATATGATCACGCTCAATACTAGTTATTTTCTAACAACTATCCGCACTCATCGCTCAGTATCTCTACACTATAGACTAGAGACTTATCTATCTTAAAGGAAACGATCTATGCACCGCTCTATCCAGATTGATCACTGTCCTCATGATGATCCTATGATCAGAAATTTTAAGAATTAAATATATGTCTTTAATTCTCAATACTTTGAGAATATGTATCAAAAATTAATTCTATGGACGATTCAAGGATACATCACACTTAAATAAAAAATAAATTTATTATTTTATTGATCAAATTAATATTTAAAATATAAAATTATATCTTAAATTTATTATAATATGTCAGTCATATTGGTTTCTAGGACATACATCTAATAAGAAATTGAAGAGAGGGTCGAAGAGTACCTTCGGGAGGCCAAACGCTATGTTGTAGAGGAGTACAAGGTATCATTCACCTTTATCGAGGAGAATGCTCAAGCAGTCGAAGCCTTCAAAGTGTCATAGGAGTATCATGATAGCCACATGGCGTTCAGTAGAAAGATTTATCACGAGGATCACAAGGAGCGGTGGATCGACTATCAGAAGCTAATCGAAGAAGAGCATCTGAAAACAGATCTTGCTTTCTTGGATTATGAGGAGAAAGAGGATGAAGAAACTCTGGCTCCTAAGATTTTTTCTCTCGAGAAAGAGAATGCTGTTGAGCTGGTTCTTACAATCGCTCCTTCTTCTAGTACTGACGTTGGTCCTTTCGAGCCTCCCTTAAATGTTGTTAATTTCCAAGAGAAGGTCAGGGACTAAATCTTGTATTTTTCTTTCTTCTTCTCTTTCTTTTTTTTAACCTTTGAAAGAAATTTTCTTTAATGGAATGAAATCATGAAATTTTGAACATATTGTTCCGAATTATTCATGCAGTTGGTGGATAATGCCTATGGCGTCGAACCCATAGCAGCCGCCCCTTTACTGATTGATCCTTTTCCATCAATGATGGTAGTGAGGATCGAAGATCACATTAATTGTTTGGAAAAGGAACTCAAATTCTTCAAGGGAAAGGCCGCTAAACAAGGGAAAAAATTACTGAAGGCACAGAAGGATCTTAAGGAGGTTGGAAAGGAGATCATCATGGTTCAGTGGGAAATTCAATCAGGGGTTGTGGTGCATAGCGCTGAGAAAGTGTGATTGATTATGGAGATGAAGAAAGTGTCCAACTCAGTCAGAAAAAAGACATGGGGCTTAGCTACAAAATTGACTTCATATCACCATTGACTTGACTCTGCTTGGAAGGAAATACTTGCTTTGAAATCGCTGATCGCCAGTAGGGAGTTCGGATGGGCAACATCTGATGCTGCAACTTTAAGGTGAACTACGTAATGCCAAAGAAAAAATTTTTGACTTGTAGCAGGCGTTGAATGATAAAAAGACTGTCGTTATTGCTGAGGCCATGCAAGAACAAGATGTTCCAATGGCTACTCCATCGAGGGAAGAGAGGATGAAAAATCTGTCGCTTTTGGGTGAAGAGCTTCGACGAGGAATGGAGAGAGCCTTCCGGGTAGGTGGGCCATTGATGCTTAGTTCACAGTCGATGATCCACACTACATTTGTCGACGAATGCTATACAAGCTATAGTTTCTATCGGAGCACTATTCGGATGTTGTATCTGTTAGAAAATGTATCCTAAAGCCAATCATCTAAGTTGTAGATGATTGCACTCTATTATGTATATGAATTATAAAATGATAAATATTATCTGATAGATACATCATAAGAAATACATCTTTCTAAAAAAAACTCATGTGTTATGATGAAGTCCTTAGAGCTACTTTCAAAATGATAAAAGAGGATTTATCATGTAGTTCTTAAATCCTGCTCATGACCAAATGATACAATTATTATAAGGACGATAATTGTATCAAGTGTAGATCGTTGTATGCCATATTAGTTGGTTGTCCTCATAACCAAAGCGTATAAAGATACGAGTATGACATATGGGTGAAATATAGGAGCACAATTTATTGAGCGTGACCAACTCCAAAGCACTCTACTATCAAGGGTTGCTCTAATGGGATATGGGTATAAGTGTCTCTCTGATCTGAGGCTGCCTCAGTGACTTGCAAGCAACTCACTGTACTTTGGTGTCAGACTATCCGAATTTTTAATTCGATGATGCAAGATTTTTGGGTACAATCAAATACTTGTGAAGTCTGAGTGTGAGTCAAGATGGGATTCACCGCTCCAAGTAAAATTAAAGAAGATGCATCACTGTATTTCAATTCAGCAAAATTCTAGCCAGAGTAGTCCTAGTGAGGAGTCACAGAATTTTTGAGATTGAGACACAATGTGGATCACTCATCTAGGGTTGACAGTTTAAGTCATCCTTGAGCATCGAAAGTCAAGGGATGAATTATACGGTAACTATATCCACATAGATTCTAGAGCGTTGCTGGACATACATTCGGCCTATCTAGATGTCAGATCCCATTGCTAGATAGTTACATCGATTAGCACAGAAATTATTCTTGTACTACCGGCTTAGGTTCGAACTTATGGGGTCACACACATAAAAGTACCGATCTGATCAAATGGCTGATCGATGATTATGAATTATTGAAAGATTTAATTATCAATATGATTGATGATTAACTCTATACAAAGATTGTAATAAATAATTTACTAATGATTGATAAATTAGAAGAATAATTAATTAACAATTTGATTATTAATTGGCTCAATTTGATTGAGCAATGGAGATTGGATCAAATCTAATTGAATTGGATTCAATTAAATTTACTTTGGATTGATTGGATCTAGCTCTAATAGATAACAGGGCTTGTTCCAATTGCTCTTAAGGGTGCAAATCAGATTTAATTGAAAAAGATTCAATTTAATTTGATTTAGATTTGATTGGATCAAACTCTATTAGATAATAGACTAGCTTGGATCAAGCCCTATTGATTATGACATGACCATATATCCAAAATATCAATCCTTAGATTGATGAGATTTTAATTTAATTATTTTTTTAATTATATTAGGGCTTAATTAATTTTTAATTAGGTTAGAACCTAATTAATTTGTTTGTTATAACTAATTCCTAAGTCAGTTAGGATTGGATTTAAGAATTAATTAGAGTTTGACCAAGAATCATGAGTCCTATTTAGAATAGGACTTAACCAGGTAACAAACCCCATGTGCTATTAATTTTCCTCGCCTCTACTCCACAAGATATCCATGCCCCAAAGAAGAGCCACGCCCCCTTCTCTTTCGTGAAGAAATAAAGCCACCCTCCCTCTTCTTGTCGCTATATTTTTAGGAGAGGGGCCTACATGAAGCCCCTAGTGAAAGAAAAGTACCCTATAAGCCAATCGTAAGTGTGTTGAGATGAAATTTTTTTTTATAATTTTTCAACTCATGTAATGATATTTATTATTTGAGGCATTGATTCATCATATTAGCTGCATCTTATTATGTCTAAGATTATGATGAACCCCAAAGATTAGGACAATGATTTTAGGAGACATGAATGGGTCATGCTAGTGAGACCTAAAATCCTAAAATATTAATCTTAAATATTTCTGATCGTAGGAACATTGAGTCGGGGATCAATATTTCGGATAGACTGGCACATCCTATGTATGCTCGATAGAGAGGGTGGCAGATCTCACTAGCCTCTTGTGTGGGACACTAATACAAGGATGTGGGTGCTCATTTGAAAAATGAGTCCACTAAATTGACTCGATGAAAGAGAATATCTTATGGAAGCCTTACTTGCATGTCAAAGATGGTTCTCTAAGTGGGAGTTGTGCAAGTGATCCTTAGACCTGAGACCATCATAGAATCTTGTGTACATGAACCCATATTTTGGTTCATATCCAAGCATGACATTAAGACATGTACGGGGTGTTCTAGATATGGTGAAATATATATGAAGGTTGTGAGTAGGTCAACATGGAATCGATCGCTCCTAGTAAGAGGAGATCGTATCCTGTGTATTCTCATTCGTAGATGACTCAGAAAAAATCTTTTGGCCAAAAATAGGAAGGAGATTAGAAAGAGTTTCTAATGCTTCTTCATTGGAGTCATCATTGGTTAATTGAAAATCGATATGAATGTGTGTTTGAGTTTGACATGATTCCATACTCATGAACATATTCAGGGTGTGGGATGATCGAAGGATTGTATTGCACGGTAACTTGCCACTGAAGGACATATTTAGTATTTTCATCAAATTTTTACATCTTCTGAGTAGTCATGATATGTTGCTAGACGTCAATCTTGACTTGTGATTTTTGATCGAATTAAAGAGTTTAATTTGAACACCAATTAGAAAGAGTTCTAATTACTGAAATCGGGTTAGCTCGATTGGACCTAAATTGGTTAGATTAAATTCTAATCAAATTAGGTCAATTTGTACCCAAACCTACTACTAGCTAGATGTGGAACCCAATGGATCACACACATATGAAAATTGGCCAAGGACTCTTTTTAAAAAGGTTGATTGGAATTTTGGATTCAATCGGAGTTCCGGTAAGCATGCTAGCACGTATGAAATCTCTAGCTCTTTAGAGATCAATTTGGTCTCATGCCTTGCTCATTTGCTAACTCAATTTGGTGAGCATTTGGGTCAGGTCAAGCCACCTAGAAGCAGCGAAAAAGAGGCACCATATCTGGTATACACGCCAAATAACTAAGAGTCCAACTTAAGAAGGACTCTTGGCGCTAATATACAGAATGCATGCGCACTTTATTTGTGGCGTAGGGAAGGACTAAGAATCTTTCTGTTTTAGGCTTCTATTTTTTATGACAAGTAGATCAGATGATGAGCCATCTATCACACCATTTGAAGTTTGAAAAATCTATTAGATTGTGCATGAAAAAATTGTTTGAAGTTTGCTGCACGTGCAACCGATCCTCCATTATAAGTACTACAACCAAAATCAAAAGGCTAGCTCTAGCATTTTCATCAAGCTAAGAGATCAAACCTACTGAAATCTAATCATAACTACGATAACCAAAACGAATTTATGTTGTAGGGTCCTCTGGACCACATCAACTAAAGAACAAGTACCACAATCAAAATCAAATGGCTAGCCCAAACATTCTCACAAGGCTAAGAGACCATCTATTGAGATCTAATCATAACTAACATAATGAAAATTGACCAATGTTGCTGTCCTCTAATCCACATAAGCTATTCGAGATTTGTTCTGGTATCATTTGTAATATTACAAGATCTCAACCAAAAAAAATAATAAAAAAATATTATTTGGATTTTATGGTCTGATATAGATATCAAAGATCCATCCAACGTGCACATATTGGCATGAGTCCTTGAGCACCGGGCTAACAAATAGTGGGGCGGTAGAGCAGCACGCTGAGGGCTTGCAATACTCGCAAGCAATGGCCAGCAGAGAAGATGATGCTATCGTGGAATCTTAGAAAGGTAGCCGGATGAGAAGATAATTGAAGCCGTACAGTTTTTAAAAAATAATGAATGATTTGGGGAAAAAATATGTAAGGAAACAAGACACGTGATATTATTGTTTTTATCGTATTACTTGAAAACGGCAAGGACATTGTTGGTCCCATTTTCTTATTAACATCCATCGCTGGTACACCTTTTATTCTCTTTTCTTCTCATGTAGGAGAGAAGAAAAGGAAAGAGACAACATATTAAAAGAAACACCACCACCTGAGCACAACACAAATGAAACGCAAACGAGTTTATCGCGGCAGGTCATCTACTCAATCCCATTCATCTTCCTGAACATGCAGATCAATTCATGAACCTTTGCCGGGTCAGGAAGCACTTTGGCAACAGATTCCCTTCCCAAGCATCTCTTCATCCAAGCACTCAGTTTGGGGCACTGATCCTCTACCTTGAAGCCCCCGAATTGCTCATAAGCATGAAACCAAGGTGTGTGAGGAATGAGGACGATGTCCACAAACCCAAATTTCTCCCCTCCAAAGAATTCTCTCTCCCCGAGGGCTCCCTCCAACAGCCTTAAAGACTCTTCAAACCCTTTCTTTGCCACATCTAACGCATCGCCTTTGCTTGTCCATATCTCTTTTCCCCCATCAAACACCTGCAGATTTTGACCAGAGTTAATATGGGGACTAAACATCCAGTCCTTTCTTTGACCAGAATCTAACACCTAGTTTCTTGACCATTAACATTTAATTTTGTCCTGTACATACGAAATGTTCATCAGACTCACACTTATAATAATTCTTATACACGCTTATTTTATCCCCCGGACATAATTATACTATCCCAATGTACACTAGTATGGACACACTTATTTGTAACTGTCTATATACTGAGATATAAAAAATTAGAGACTAAAAAAAACTTTAAAACTGGGAGCTGGTCTGGAACGCCCTGTCAACAATGACTAAATACACCATTGTGAGTGTAAATCTTGTAAATTACTAGCTATAGGTAACCTTCTTGTCCACGAAGTCTGCCCAAAACTTGGCCACCGATCGGTCATAAGGGCTCGTGGGAAGTAATGGTGGTGAAGGCCACATCTCATCGATGTAGCTAAGGATGACCAGGGATTCGCAGAGTGGCTTGCCATTGTGCAGCAAGACGGGCACCTTCTTGTAGATTGGATTACATTGCAGTAGTAGCTCACTCTTGTTTCTTAACAAGTCCTTTTCTTCCCGTGCCTCAAACTCGATGCCTTTCTCCTCCAGTGCTATCTTCACCCTCGTTGCAAAAGGGCTCCCCCAGAAGTCCAGCATTACGACCTCGTCCTTCTTCGACATGTTTATCTCCCGTTCCTTCTCTTATCTTGATGAGTGCGGGAATATGGATCAGTGCTCTTATAGGAGAAAAATGTGCCTTGTCGAGCCTATGATACGATCAATGCATTGACAGCAACTTCAAAGCCCTGCTGCTCCATCCCCCTTGGAAACATCCCCAGCCAAAGGCTTTCGTCCGCATCTTCTTGTTACTTAGGAAGTTGGAAGTCTTTCGTATCGTCTGGAGTAAAATATTCTCCAGAAAAGAAAATTGCTTGACGTAAAGAACTCATATAAATGCAATTTTAGATAGAAGTCGATAGTTAAATAACCTCAGCATCTGTTAAGCTAGGGATATAAAAGTAGACTGCAAGTCTAGACTGTAGGTGCACCAGATTAAAAGGAGCTCGGGTTGGATCTTTCACACAAAAGAATGATTCCCTTTCTTTCGCGACCATCGAATCGCACAATGTCCGCTTCAAGATCTATTAAGGCAGACAGGAGAAAAGCTTCATATGCTTTGAATTTTGTGCAAGGCACAATCCAACAATGGAGGTTGTACTAAAAAGATCAATCATTCTTTCATGGGAAAAATACAATCTGAACCCAAGTTAAAGACTCCATTTTTACCAAACTTTAAAGACTTCAATGACTAAAACAAATATAAACAAGTAATTTTCCGACAATTCTCCATGTCCCGTACTTCTCTCACGGTCGGATGCATTGCAGCTTATCTTTACTTGCTGCCATTGTTATTTCAACTGTCACAACCCTGTCACTGTAGCATTTTTAATTTCAACTAATATGAATTCTAGTTTCAAGATCATCAATTTCATCAAGAACACATTAGGACATTGATTTTGGATATACCCGCCATTCACTCAGATGACTTAGTCCATCACTATGAGTTCAATCTATCATTAGAATCAGTGAAGTCAAATGTCTCACCAGAATTTCCATGCTAAAGCGCAAAATAAAGAGACATCAACAAAGGGCAGAAATTCCAATTCATTCACATTTTTGCAGGAGATACACAATAGTGCTACATGGATGCTAGATTGAGGGCACTTAATCTTTTGCTTGGGAGATTCCTTTATTGAGCTTTATTTTTCATCATAAAAGGCATTACCCTATGCAGGCAGAGGCTAAGGGACTGTTGGTGCAAAAATCCGCTAGCACCGGAGAAGCTGGAGTCGCGGTCACCGTCGGGACCTGCAAAAGAAGTCTAAACCGGAGGTGGGGTTGCTCCAGCAAGACCCTCCGATGCTCAAGTCAGTTCTCTACCTCAACAAGAATGGAGTGCTCGAACGAAAATTTTAGTAGAGTTTCTAGGTAAAAATGAGAGCTTAGAGAATAACGTATCTGGGGCTCCCTTTTATAGGCGAAAGGGGGCAGCAGACTGATAGCGACATTCGTAACCGTCTGGCAGTGGGCTGCCCAGAGTCAGGCGGAGTTTGTTGCAAAGAGTAGTGGAGTGGAATCGTGGCCACCGTCGGGACGTGCCACGTGGAGTCTGTTGCGGGTAGTGGAACGGCGTCCGTTGTCGCGACTTGCCAGGAGGTGGGAGGAATCGCGCGGTATCCGTCACAGGGAGTGGAGCAGAATCGTGGTCATTATGGTGATCTGCCAGGGAGTGATGGAGTCGCGCGGAATCTGTTGCAAGAGGTGGAGCAGGGTCGTGGCTATTGCTGCGGCCTACCAGTGGGCCTAGGCCTGTCGGCCGAAGTTCGGCTGGAGTGTCTGGCGGGGAGAGGTGGCTAGCCACCCATCTGAAAGGAGCTCGGAGTCCGGCTCCCGTAGGAGTCTGGCTCCCATAGGAGTCCGGATGAAGTCTTTTTGTAGCCGGAGTTGGGAACGAGACCCGGTTCCCGTAGGAGTCCGGGTAGTGTCTTCCTGCAATTTAAGTCAGGTGCGAAGTCCGGCTCCCGTAGGAGTCTGGACAGAGTCTACCTGCAATTGCAGTTGAGGGTGAAGTCCGGCTCCCGTAGGAGTCCGGACGAAGTTTACCTGCAATTGGGATCGCGGGTGGAGTCCGTCTTCCGTAGGAGTCCGAACGAAGTCTGCCTGCAGTTGAAGCTACGGGGACGAGGTCTGGCTCCCGTAGGAGCCTGGGTGGAGTCTACCTGTAATTAAAGTCAGGTGCGAAGTCCGGCTCCCGTAGGAGTCTGGACGGAGTCTACCAGCAATTGGGGTCGTGGGCGAAGTCCGGCTCCCGTAGGAGTCCGGACGGAATCTTCCTGTAGCCGGAGCTGGGGACGGAGCCCGGCTCCCATGGGAGTCCGGGCGAAGCCTTCCAGCAGTTGAGGTTGGGGACGAAGTCTGGCTCCCGTAGGAATCTGGACTAAGTCTGCCTGTAGCTGGAGTCGGAGACGAGATCTAGCTCCCGTAGGAGTCCGGTCGAAGTCCACCTGTAATTAAGGTCAGGGACGAAGTTCGACTCCCGTAGGAGTCCGGACGGAGTTTACCTGTAAGTGAAGTCATGGGTGGAGCTCGGCTCCCGTAGGAGTCCGGGCGAAGCCTTCCAGCAGTTGGGGTCGAGGACGGAGCCCGGCTCCCATGGGAGTCCGGGCGAAGCCTTCCAGCAGTTGAGGTTGGAGACGAAGTCCGGCTCCCATAGGAGTCCGGATGAAGTCTGCCTGTAGCTGGAGTCAGAGATGAGATCTGGCTCCCGTAGGAGTCCGGTCGAAGTCCATCTGCAATCAAGGTCAGAAACGAAGTCCGGCTCCCGTAGGAGTCCGGACGGAGTTTACCTATAAGTGAAGTCATGGGCGGAGCTCGGCTCCCGTAGGAGTCCGGGCGAAGCCTTCCAGCAGTTGAGGTCGAGGATGGAGCCCGACTCTCATGGGTGTCCGGGCGAAGCCTTCCAGCAGTTGAGGTTGGGGACAAAGTCCGGCTCCCATAAGAGTCCGGACGAAGTCTGCCTGTAGCTGGAGTCGGAGATGAGATCTGGCTCCCGTAGGAGTCCGGTCGAAGTCCATTGCAATCAAGGTCAGGGATGAAGTCTGGCTCCCATAGGAGTCCGGACAGAGTTTACCTGTAAGTGAAGTCGTGGGCGGAGCTCGGCTCCCGTAGGAGTCCGGGCGAAGCCTTCCCGCAGTCGAGGTCGAGGATGGAGCCCGGCTCCCGTAGGAGTCCGGGCGAAGCCTACCAGCAGTTGAGGTTGGGGACGAAGTCCGGCTCCCATAGGAGTCCGGACGAAGTCTGCCTGTAGCTAGAGTCGGAGACGAGATCTGGCTCCCATAGGAGTCCGGTCGAAGTCCATCTGCAATCAAGGTCAGGGACGAAGTCCAGCTCCCGTAGGAGTCCGGACGGAGTTTACCTGTAAGTGAAGTCGTGGGCGGAGCTCGGCTCCCGTAGGAGTCCGAGTGAAGCCTTCCCGCAGTCGAGGTCGAGGACGGAGCCCAGCTCCCATAGGAGTCCGGGCGAAGCCTTCCAGCAGTTGAGGTTGGGGACGAAGTCCGGCTCCTATAGGAGTCCGGACGAAGTCTGCCTGTAGCTGGAGTCGGAGACGAGATCTGGCTCCCGTAGGAGTCCGATCGAAGTCCATCTGCAATCAAGGTCAGGGACGAAGTCCGGCTCCCGTAGGAGTCCGGACAGAGTTTACCTGTAAGTGAAGTCGTCGGCGGAGCTCGGCTCCCGTAGGAGTCCGGACGAAGCCTTCCCGCAGTTGGGGTCGAGGACAGAGCCCGGCTCCCATGGGATTCTGGGCGAAGCCTTCCAGCAGTTGAGGTTGGGAACGAAGTCCGGCTCCCATAGGAGTCCGGACGAAGTCTGCCTGTAGCTGGAGTCGGAGACGAGATCTGGCTCCCGTAGGAGTCCGATCGAAGTCCATCTGTAATCAAGGTCAGGGATGAAGTCCGACTCCCATAGGAGTCCGGACGGAGTTTACCTGTAAGTGAAGTCATGGGCGGAGCTCGGCTCCCATAGGAGTCCGGGCGAAGCCTTCCAGCAGTTGAGGTCGAGGACGGAGCCCGGCTCCCATGGGAGTCCGGGCGAAGCCTTCCAGCAGTTGAGGTTGGGGATGAAGTCCGGCTCCCATAGGAATCTGGACGAAGTCTGCCTGTAGCTGGAGTCGGAGACAAGATCTGGCTCCCGTAGGAGTCCGGTCGAAGTCCATCTGCAATCAAGGTCAGGGACGAAGTCCGACTCCCGTAGGAGTCCGGACGGAGTTTACCTGTAAGTGAAGTCGTGGGTGGAGCTCGGCTCCCGTAGGAGTCCGGGCGAAGCCTTTCCGCAGTCGAGGTCAGGGATGAGATCCGGCTCCCGTAGGAGTCCGGACTGAGATCTGGTAGTTGTAGGAATCTACCGTTGGAGAAGTTCAGCCGTCGGCGGAGTCCGGAGTAGTTCGGATTGGAGTTAAACCTGGCTGGAAGAAGTCTGGAAGGGATTCGGGGAGCTACTGATAGTCGTAGAAAGTCGGCTGTCGGCGGAGCTTAGTGAGCGCTCGGGACGGTTTAATAGATAACTGGGGGGAACTCATGTCGAAGGAGCTCGAGTGGTGTAGTGGGAGTTCGTCCGTCGGGAAATTCGGTCAGCACTACGGGAATCCAGCTGTTGGAGAAGTCCGGGGAGATACCATCTGCGGTCGAAAGCCGGAGGAGTCTCGGGAGGGTCAATCCTGTTAAGAACTTCGGCTGAGGGTTTTTTATACCCAACACCAGTCCCCCTACTTTCGAGTTCGAATTTTGAATGAAGGAAGTACAGAAAGATTATCACAGCTGAAGTTGCTCCCTCGATGCTCGCGTGCGATCGTCCTCAGATATTTTGGCATTTAATGTGCGTGCGCCGGAGTCTTTTCAAATCGAGGCGATCGAAGAGGCCATTTTGGAACCTGCAGTGGAACGGTGCTCGAGGCATGGCGCAATAAAGGCACTGTCAGCCGTCTGCCACTTTTTAACCGCCCACTGTGGTGAGTGGGACACGCGGCGAAAAGAGACTGGTCAGAGGGGATTCGCAATCGTCATTATGCCGGATCTCAAGGCCTATTTAAACCCGCACCCCTCCTCCAAGAGTCCCGCTCTATCCGACGGTCTCGTTCTGGCATCCTTCTTCTTCCTGAGAACTTCGATTTTTCTCAGACCCTTCCCAGCCTTAGGCGTTCCTCGAGCCGTCCCCCTTTCCGCACCTTCGTACTTCTTCGAATCGCCTAGGTTAGTCTCGAAACTCCTTCCTCTTTTTGTTCTTCCTCTTGTCGTTCGATCTTTCTTCCTCTTGCTCTGCGCCTCAGTCCCCCGGGACCTTGTCTGTGATTTTTCCCAATTTTTAGGGATTTCGCTTCTGTAAGTGGTCTTCGTGTGACTCTAGATGTCTTCCAGGGGTTCTTCTTCTAGCGGCTCTAGGAGTTCGTCTGTCTCGGTCTCCCAGAGCCCTAAGGCGGTAGATGAATCGGTAGGTAGAGCCGAACCTCATCCGATTTTTGCACCGGATGCCATTCCATGTTCTCTGACTCCGGACGAACTCCAACTGATAAGAGTTCAGTATGGGGTTCCTCCAGAGTACGAACTGGAACTTCCTGGCCCGTCCGATCAGGCAAGTGCCCCTCCCCCCGGCTGCTTCTACCTGTACCAGGAGGCCTTTCGTGCCGGACTCCGGCTTCCTCTGTCGCCTTTCGTCATTGCCCTTTTTCGGTTCCTGGACATTTCTCTGGCTTCGGTTGCACCGAACTCATTTAGGTTTTTGATAGGGTTCCTCTCTTTTTGTCATGTAGTCGAAGTCCAGCCCACCCTTTCCTTATTTAGATACTTCTACACCTTCAAGCGTCATCCCTCGACGAAAGATTGGTGGTACTTCTCCCCTCAGTTTGGTAGGAAGGGGTTATTGAAGGGTGCTCCTTCTTCTATCCACAACTGGAAGGGAAAGTTTCTTTATGTCCGATGCCCGACCTTGAGGCTAGAGTTGCCCCCTTGGGGCTCTCTGAGGGACTCCGTCCGTCGGGCGCCCAGCCTGGGGGGAGACGACCATCAAGCCTCCCAGAAACTCCTCAAATATCCAACTCCTTCTCTCCCCAACCTCCTGAAGGAGCAATTTCTGTTCAACATCGGTCTGAGCCCCCTGGATCCCGCCAGTATTTCATCTCTCCCCTTCTTTTTTCTTCTTCTTCTTTTTTTTTTTACCTCTCTTCTTTTCTTCTTTTTCACACCTTCCTTTTCTTTTCTCTTTCTCTCTTTTTTTTTTTTTTAGGCATGGACGTCGAAGAAGCACAGATGCTTGCCAGGGGCCTGAAGGCTCTCAAAAGAAAGGGCACCGCGGCCTCCGGGCCGGTGAAGAGGGCCAGAGCGGAGGGGACGAGTTCGATCGTGCCCGCCCGGGCGACCTCAGCTGCCGACATCCTTCCAGATACCGAGCGTCCCGCCGCCCGGGCTTCCCCGAGGGGTTTGAGTTCTCCTACCGAGGTCCCCGCTTCGGAGACCCATCCTGAGGAGGTGCCAGGGGGTGAGAGGAGGAAGAGGAGGAAGACCTTGGCCCGTCAGGTCGGCAGTCGCCGGGCTGCCACTGAAGAGTCCCGCGGCTCTGAAGAGGAGCAGGGGGATGATCCCTTTAGTGACAGGGATCTAATAAAAAAGCTGGGAGACGGGTACTCGCTGCCCGAAGTCGTCCAGAGGATCGTCCGCGTCGATCCTACACTACGAGTCTGGGACTCGCTGGGGGCCTTCCTCGAGGTAAGTAGATTCGTCCTCCTTTTTCCTTTCGCTTCTTCATTTAATTAACTTCCCAACTCTCATTCTGGCTCTCCTGTTGCCCTTGCAGCTCGGGCATCAACTCCTCGCCAACATCGAGACGACAAACAAGGCGGTGGAAGGTCAGCAGGCCGAGGCTGCCCGCCTTAAGAAAATGGCCCTCGAGGTAGCCAGTCTCCGAGAGGCGCTTGAGAGGGAGAGACAGACCTCGACGGAACAGAAGGCCGACCTGGAGGAGATGGTGAGGAGGGCAGAGGCCGAGGTCGTCAACATGGCAGAACAGATCCCGACCCTGGTCTCGGAGGCCAGGAGTCAAGCGGTGGAGGAGTTCAAGACTTCCACCGAAATGAAGAAGTTGAAGGTTGAGTTCGGCCAAGCCGCATTCAATAAAGGGTTCGAGCTCTGCCAGGAGAAGATGGTCGTGAAATTCCCCGAGCTCGACCTCAGCTTCTTGGACGAGGCATCCGAGGATGAAGCCGGACCCTCCACCGTCGTTGTAGCCACCGCGGTCCACCCCCCAGAGGTGCCGAGTCCCTCCGTTGATCCAGAGGTCCAAGACCTCTAACTTTGTATTCTTCTTTTACTGTAATTTTTCCTTTTCTTTTTGTCTTTAAGAAACATTCAATCAATAAAGTTGAATTTCTCATCGTGGATGGCTTCTCCTTTCTTCCTTCCCCCTTTCTATTTTTCTTTCTGTGATGGGACGCGCCTTGACGCTTCTGTCTCCCAATGGCAGCGTCCTGCCGAAGCACTTTCCCTGCCCCTGGAGATTCCGCTGAAGTCGACGATCCAACGGCTGAAGAAGGAAGTTCTTCAGTTGACAAAAAGGTCAAAAAAGATGGAAGGCGAGCTTTGCAGGTTGAGGGAGGGTTATTCTGAAGCCACCTCGGAGGCCACCCGCCTTCGGAATCTCCACATGAAGGGGATCATGGAGTACAGCCGGAGGAAGGCAGACTTCACGAAGAAGCTTGAGGAACACAAGAAGAGCGCCAGCGATCGAATTTGGGCTCAAGCTGCCAAGATCAGTTCTCTTAGGGTGGAACTGTCAGCTGCGCGGGAGAGGATTGGCCAGCTGGAGGAAAGTTCATCCCGACTCTTGGCCTGGGCAGACGGCGATCGGGAGTGGTCGAAGAAGGTCTCCGACCTTCAGCAGCAGCTTCAAGATGCCGAGGTGAGCTACGACGTGCATCGGGCCGGCTGGCGCAGGCAGGTGGATGAATATAAAGGGAGACTCAGGACGGCGACCGACGAAGTCGCCCGTCTTCAAGGGCAGCGGGCGGACAAGGCTCAGCTCACTTCCTCTCAAGATTTCAATGAACTCCAATCCCTAAGAAGAACTGCAGAAGGGCTTTCTGTCGCCCTTGGGGAGAGGACGGCTGAGCTGCAGCAATTGAAGATCCAGCTGGCATGTGAGCAGCAGGCCGTCAAGGACGCTGAGGCAGAATCTGAGGTCCTGAGGAAGAGGCGTCGAGAGGCGGAGAACGAAAGCCAGCGACTCCGTCGGGCGCTCCAGGATGCGCTGCTGAAAAAGAGAGAGCAAAGTCGTGAGCAGTACATTTACAGGTTTCCCGAGTTCCGTGGTCGTGGAAGATCTGCTCCTCCTTGAGGCCCTCCAGTGATGGAGTCGATGGTCCCGATTGGAGGCCGATCTCCAGGCTGCTCCTCCCTCCTTGGTGATTCAGATTGCGGCAGGGCCCTTGACCGATCTTCTCTACCCTCAGGCCGACGTCGAATGAACCTATCGAGCCGACCTCGCTGGATGAGCTCCTCGATCTTGTCTCGGAGCTGGATGCATTCCTCCGTGTCGTGGCCGTGGTCGCGATGGTAGAGACAGAACTTGTTGGGGTTGCGCTTCCCGAGGTGTGTGTGCATCCTCTCTGGCCTGGGGAGCTACTCCCTGACCTCCATCAGTACCTGGATCTTTGAGGCATTGAGGGGGGCGTAGTTGCGAAATCTTTCCGATGGAGAACCCCGCCGAACCCCGCGATCCGAACTTTTCTGCCTACGTACCCGAGACAGAGTATGGATACGCTTGTGCCCAGGAGGGGATCGAGAACGTGGCCGAGTTTCTCTCAGCCCTTTTTTGACTGCAGGCTTATTCGAGTCTCCCGCCTGTCGTTCTCTCGCAGTCTCCTCATCCTTCATTTTGAAGGCTTCTTCCGCTCGAGCGTACCCTTCGGCCCGAGCCAACAGATCAGCAAAATCCCTGGTGTACTTCTTCTCTAAGGAGAACAAAAGGTCGTTCTTCTGAAGGCCGCCCTTCAGAGCGGCCATTGCTACCGACTGGTCCAAGTTTCGGACCTCCAGCGTGGCGACATTGAAATAGTTGATGTAGGCTCGAATAGACTCCCCCTCCCTCTGCCTGATATTGATGAGGGACTCCGAACCCTTCCGGGGGCGCCGGCTGCTGACAAAATGGGCCACAAATTGGTGGCTCATTTGATCGAAGGAAAAGATGATACCCGGCTTCAGCTCTGAGTACCAATTTCTCACCACTCCCTTCAAGGTGGATGGGAAGGCTCGACATAGAATGACGTCGGGTGTGCCATGAAGCAGCATCATCGTCCGGAAGGCCTCCAGATGATCAACCGGGTCTGAAGTCCCGTCGTAGCTTTCGAACTGGGGGAGTTTGAAGTTGGGCGGGATCGGTTCCTGCATGATCATTTGAGAAAAGGGAGGGTCAGTGCAAATATCCTCACCATAAGCGGAGGGAGCGTGGCGGAGTTCTTCGATCCGTCGGTTCATCTCCTGGAGTCTCCGGTCCAAAAAATTCTCTCGACTTCGGGTCTCGAGGGTCCTCTGGCAGAATGGGGGCAGGGATCTTCCAGGGGTGGAGTCATGGTCGGATTGGGGGCTTTCCACCCTTGGATTCGTCTTTCCGGGAAAGACTGGGCGGCTGGCCCAAGTGGCCCGTCCCGCCGCCAGATTTTGGACTTCTGGCAACGCTCTTTCTGACCGCACCGATGCCTGCGGCTACTGCTGCTATTGCATGGCCTACACAGCTTCAGTGAGGCCTCTGACCTGCTGCACCAGTAGGTCGAATTGCTCCGTGCCAACCGCCGTTGCCGGAGGAGGAGGTAGAGGCTGGGAGACTGGAGGTGAGGCCGGAGCCTGAGATCTGGCCGCGGAGGCCGTGGATCGCCGTGTGGATGCCTTACGGGGAGGCATCAGGTGAAGATCAAGTGGGGGAAGGAGGAATTGACGTCGGGGAAGATGACCAGAGGCGGTCCCGTTGAGCGCTCCTTTAAGAACAAGGGTATTGCAAAGACACAGGACCCTTCCTCTAGCGCCAATCCTGTTGGTGCAAAAATCCGCTAGCACCAGAGAAGCTGGAGTCGCGGTCGCCGTCGGGACCTGCAAAAGAAGTCTAAACCGGAGGTGGGGTTGCTCCGACAAGACCCTCCGATGCTCAAGTCAGTTCTCTGCCTTAACAAGAATGGAGCGCTCGAATGAAAATTTTAGCAGAGTTTCTAGATAAAAATGAGAGCTTAGAGAATAATGTATCAGGGCTCCCTTTTATAGGCGAAAGGGGGCAGCAGACTGATAGCGACATCCGTAACCGTCTGGCAGTGGGCTGCCCAGAGTCAGGCGGAGTTTGTTGCGAAGAGTAGTGGAGTGGGATCGTGGCCACCACCGGGATGTACCACGTGGAGTCTGTTGCTGGTAGTGAAACGGCGTCTGTTGTCGCGACTTGCCAGGAGGTGGGAGGAATCGCGCAGTATCCGTCGCAGGGAGTGGAGCAGAATCATGGTCATTATGGTGATCTGCCAGGGAGTAATGGAGTCGTGCGGAATCTGTTGCAGGAGATGGAGCGGGGTCGTGGCTGTTGCTGCGGCCTACCAGTGGGCCTAGGCCTGTCGGCCGAAGTTCGGCTGGAGTGTCTAGCGAGGAGAGGTGGCTAGCCACCCGTCTGAAAGGAGCTCGGAGTCCGGCTCCCGTAAGAGTCCGGATGAAGTCTTTTTGCAGCCGGAGTTGGGAACGAGACCCGGTTCCCGTAGGAGTTCGGATAGTGTCTTCCTGCAATTTAAGTCAGGTGCGAAGTCCGGCTTCCGTAGGAGTCCGGACGGAGTCCACCTGCAATTGCAGTTGAGGGTGAAGTCCGGCTCCCGTAGGAGTCCGGATGAAGTTTACCTGCAATTGGGATCACGGGTGGAGTCCGTCTTCCGTAGGAGTCCGGACGAAGTCTGCCTGCAGTTGAAGCTGCAGGGACGAGGTCCGGCTCCCGTAGGAGCCGGGTGGAGTCTACCTGCAATTAAAGTCAGGTGTGAAGTTTGACTCCCGTAGGAGTCCGGACGGAGTCTACCTGCAATTGGGGTCGTGGGCGAAGTCCGGCTCCCGTAGGAGTCCGGACGGAATCTTCCCGTAGCCGGAGCTAGGGACGAAGCCCGGATCCCATGGGAGTCCGGTCGAAGCCTTCCAGCAGTTGAGGTTGGGGACGAAGTCCAGCTCCCATAGGATTCTGGACTAAGTCTGCCTGTAGCTGGAGTCGGAGACGAGATCTAGCTCCCATAGGAGTCCGATCGAAGTCCACCTGCAATCAAGGTCAAGGATGAAGTTTGGCTCCCGTAGGAGTCCGGACGAAGTTTACCTGTAAGTGAAGTCATGGGCGGAGCTCGGCTCCCGTAGGAGTCCGGGCGAAGCCTTCCAGCAGTTGGGGTCGAGGACGGAGCCCGGACTCCCAGCAGTTGAGGTTGGGGATGAAGTCTGGCTCCCATAGGAGTCCGGACGAAGTCTGCCTGTAGCTGGAGTCGGAGACAAGATCTGGCTCCCGTAGGAGTCCGGTCGAAGTCCATCTACAATCAAGGTCAGGGGCGAAGTCCGGCTCCCGTAGGAGTCCGGACGGAGTTTACCTGTAAGTGAAGTCATGGGCGGAGCTCGGCTCCCGTAGGAGTCCGGGCGAAGCCTTCCAACAGTTGAGGTCGAGGACGTAGCCCGGCTCCCATGGGAGTCCGGGCGAAGCCTTCCAGCAGTTGAGGTTGGGGACGAAGTCCGACTCCCATAGGAGTCCGGACGAAGTCTGCCTGTAGCTGGAGTCAGAGACGAGATCTGGCTCCCGTAGGAGTCCGGTCGAAGTCCATCTGCAATCAAGGTCAGGGACGAAGTCCGGCTTCCGTAGGAGTCCGGACGGAGTCCGGCTCCCGTAGGAGTCCGGACAGAGTTTACCTATAAGTGAAGTCGTGGGCGGAGCTCGGCTCCCGTAGGAGTCCAAGCGAAGCCTTCCCGCAGTCGAGGTCGAGGACGGAGCCCGGCTCCCGTAAGAGTCCGGGCGAAGCCTTCCAGCAGTTGAGGTTAGGGACAAAGTCCGGCTCCCATAGGAGTCCGGACGAAGTCTGCCTGTAGCTGTAGTCGGAGACGAGATCTGGCTCCCGTAGGAGTCCGATCGAAGTCCATTTGCAATCAAGGTCAGGGACGAAATTCGGCTCCCGTAGGAGTCCGGACGGAGTTTACCTGTAAGTGAAGTCGTGGGCGGAGCTCGACTCCCATAGGAGTCCGGGCGAAGCCTTCCCGCAGTCAAGGTCGAGGACGGAGCCCGGCTCCCGTAGGAGTCCGGGCGAAGCCTTCCAGCAGTTGAGGTTGGGGACGAAGTCTGGCTCCCATAGGAGTCCGGACGAAGTCTGCCTGTAGCTGGAGTCGGAGACGAGATCTGGCTCCCGCAGGAGTCCGGTCGAAGTCCATCTGCAATCAAGGTCAGGGACGAAGTCCGGCTCCCGTAGGAGTCCGGACGGAGTTTACCTGTAAGTGAAGTCATGGGCGGAGCTCGGCTCCCGTAGGAGTCCGGGCGAAGCCTTCCCGCAGTTGGGGTCGAGGACAGAGCCCGGCTCCCATGGGAGTCCGGGCGAAGCCTTCCAGCAGTTGAGGTTGGGGACGAAGTCCGGCTCCCATAGGAGTCCGGACGAAGTCTGCCTGTAGCTGGAGTCGGAGGCGAGATCTGGCTCCCTTAGGAGTCCGGTCGAAGTCCATCTGCAATCAAGGTCAGGGACGAAGTCCGGCTCCCGTAGGAGTCCGGACGGAGTTTACCTGTAAGTGAAGTCATGGGCGGAGCTCGGCTCCCGTAGGAGTCCAGGCGAAGCCTTCCAGCAGTTGAGGTCGAGGACGGAGCCCGACTCCCATGGGAGTTCGGGCGAAGCCTTCCAGCAGTTGAGGTTGGGGACGAAGTCCGACTCCCATAGGAGTCCGGACGAAGTCTGCCTGTAGCTGGAGTCGGAGACGAGATCTGGCTCCCGTAGGAGTCCGGTCGAAGTCCATCTGCAATCAAGGTCAGAGACGAAGTCCGACTCCCGTAGGAGTCCGGACGGAGTTTACCTGTAAGTGAAGTCGTGGGCGGAGCTCGGCTCCCGTAGGAGTCCGGGCGAAGCCTTTCCGCAGTCGAAGTCGGGGATGAGGTCCGGCTCCCGTAGGAGTCCGAAATGAGATTTGGTAGTTGTAGGAATCTACCGTTGGAGAAGTTCAACCGTCGGCGAAGTCCGAAGTAGTTCGGATTGGAGTTGAACCTGACTAAAAGAAGTCTGGAAGGGATTCGGGGAGCAGCTGATAGTCATAGAAAGTCGGCTGTTGGCGAAGCTTAGTAAGCGCTCGGGACGGTTTAATAGATAACTGGGGGCAACTCATGTCGAAGGAGCTCGGGTGGTGTCGTGGGAGTTCGTCCGTCGGGGAAATTCGGTCAGCACTGCGAGAATCCGACTGTTGGAGAAATCCGAGGAGATACCATCTGCGGTCGAAAGCCGGAGAAGTCTCGGGAGGATCAATCCTGTTAAGAACTTCGGCTGAGGGTTTTTTATACCCAACAGGGACCATAAGTGAAGGCTTAAAATAATTTGCATCAATAGTTCAAAAATCCAGTAGTATTTATTTGGTTCAATACAACTAAATTGATGAGAATCAATAGCTTATCAAATCTAAAAATTCAGCCAAACCCCCACAAACATGTCTGAATTCCCAACCTCCATCTGGGTCTACAAGCAAACCCACGAGCCAGTCCTAGACTAGATTACCATGGAGCAAGTCTAGGCTATAATGAAGCGATATTACATTGCATTTTGTTACATCACCACAGTTATATGCAGTTGTATAAGTGGGACTGCAAGAAAGCATCTGCCAATGCATCAGCCATGCTCGGACATAAAAATAATATATCCTTTGATGAAATGGAACAATTTACAGAAGAGCACTGCTAGCCAGCAAGTCAGCCAAATGCATAAATCACCTCTGCTTGCATACTGGACTGCAGGATGACAGAACCGAAGGAGAAGCATTCAATCATTTGCCTGAGTAAGAGGTTCAGTTTGCACTTTCCATGTCTCGAATTCTACAGCTCTTAGCATGAAGGAACTTGCATTCTGGTGACCACCACCTCCATATTCCTGGATATAGAAGTAACTAATATGAATTTGTTTCCGGATCATGTATCTTAAAAAATTGCTACATAATGCACGACCTGAGAGATGGGTGTTGTGTCCTCAGTATCCACACTTCTGAGGCTTACTTTTAGCATTTGATCATCTCCAAGCTCTGGAACTTTGTACACTACAGCTCCAATACCCCTGAAAATGAAAATCAAAGGAGTAATAACAAGGGCTTAAAAGTATTCTAAGGCAGACCATGACCTGAAATGCATGGTGAACACAAGTTGCAGAGACCAAAGAGAAAAAGTTGTTTCCATGGAAATTAAGCTTTAGGATTAGAAATTCGAGGATACAAAGTCATTGCAAAAAAACCATAGCATACATGCAAGAGTAACACTTTATAGGTACTGGAATATTAAAAGAAATTAAGACTCCAAAATCTGTAAGCAATAGTTATGTCTTGAAAATGATTGAAAAGTGTGACAGCTTAGATTTTAAAGGAAATGAACGCGACTCCCAATTCCTTTAGGACAAAACTCTGTCACTGTAAAAGGTGTCACACCTCCAACATTTAGTCTGATATTCCTTCTGATGATTATCATAAAGATAATTCTTCCAAATCTGATTAAAAAGAAAGCAGTAACATCATGTTGAAGAAGTGAACATGTCTCAACTCCAACTACATTCATCATCCAAAGACCTTGTGAGATTCTACCATGTATACCGTGGTAAGCCACTGATAGATGTCCCCCTTGAAAAGAACAAGGTCCCTTCTCATTAGTGAAAAAAATCCCTCCATATGAAAAATGCTTCAGTCAGATCTAGTGGGTCCGCATGTCTATGCAATAAATCTACATTAACAAGCTACATTCCCTTTGTCACCCACTTTATACCAGCAATGAGAAATTGCGCTGCTGATGGCATTTTACACTTCTCATTCCCTCTTGATGATGACAATTATTAATATAGCTCCAAGATGACATGGATGGAGTGAACTGCACCTCAACTCTCTTTTTCAATTTTTCCCTCTCTTTTCTTTCTTCTCCCTTTTCTTTTATTCCCTTCTTTCACAAATTTCACTGTTAGCCGAGACACTAAATTGATTGCACTGTCGCACAGTACTGATCTACAAAACTTGCTGATGCTAACAAAATGTGGGCTTGTTGCTCTCTTCTATTTTCCAGTGAACTTCATCTTGCAAGAACAAAGACTTGGTGATGCCAGATTCTAGATCTGATAGTAATGATAGCAGTATAATGCAGCAGAAAACAAGTCTATTATGTGCACATGAATGAAGAGTAGCATGCAAAAAATTTCTCAAAAGATATACAACAGTTCAAGTGATTGTGACTTTAATTCATTGTATTGATCCCATCAATGCAATTTGAGGGAACCTCCAAAACCAACATGCACAGGAAATGGGGCATGACCTTCAACTCAGGTATTGGCATTTAATCCTTGTTTAGTAAACGCCCAAAAGAGATACAAAGATGGGGATCGGGAGTAAGATTGAGAGAGAGAGAGAGAGAGAGAGAGAGAGAGGTCTAAGCATTGGGCCCAAGGTCCCTTGGTACCAAATGCCATATCGGTACCTTATTGGTTCGGTACAGTACGGTCAGTATGGTATGGTGAGCACCCATACCATTACAACACTCCATTTTTCTCACTTTCTCAGTTCATCTCCATACAGGTTGGTACACCTTAGTACAAGTTGGTACACATCTCAATATGTCTCGATATGGAGTGGTATTATATGGTATGGGGCCTGTACTAACTCGAATTTGAGTTTCATACTAGTTCCCACCCAATACAATACGATACACCACATACTGAACAATATAGGGTGGTACAGTGGACCATGGTTGGCCCCCTGTTTGCCTAGAGAGAAGAAAGCTATCTCCCTAGTACTCCTCAATCTAGTATATCTATATATCTTTTGGATTTCTCTCTTGGATCTAAGGGGCAATTAACCTAGCCTAAGTGCCCTACAACAAACCATGAGCTGTTGCATCAAGTCAAAGCCTACACCTAGCACCCAATGTCAAGCTTAAGTAGGAATATGAGTTCTAGAATAAGCTAGATCACAATACAAGTTCAGGAGACTGCACATATAGGCCAAGCTTAGGATCATAATTGGGGCAATTAAATGTTTTTTTAAATTAATTAATTATTAATGAATTGGACTCATCAAATCTCATGTAACCTTACTCCTACATTCTAAGTTATTGACCCAAGAAATGATTTTGATGATTACACAACATTAAAGTATAAAAAAAGACTAATGTCTTTAAAGCCTGGTTAAAAATGTTTTTGTAGGAAACTAACCCTTGTGATAAACTTTGAAGTCTTTTGAATACATTTAGGAAGATTTTAATCCAAGAAAAATCAAGTTTGGATGCAAATTTGTTGAGAAAGGCTGAATGGAGAGGTTGGAGTCAACTTATGGCTTCAAGGAGTCGACTCTAGCACGTTCTGACTTTGATATAAAGCACTGGCACGCATCCGAGTCGACTCGGCTGTGATCTGAGCCGGCTTTCTTAGAGAAACAAAAAGACTGTTTTCTGGATACAGGATCTGAGTCGACTTCATTTCTGCCTGAGTCGACTCCACTGCTCTTGACAGCAATAACAGAATGCACAGAACAGTTGCAGAAAATGCCAAAATTAATTTCAAACAGCCAAATTCCGTCCCCTAACGTTCCAAACGGCTAGTTTTCAAATTTAAATTGCTTTAAATGGCCTAGGGAGGACTTGAATTAATGGGGGAACCTAATTGAATACCAAGAATAGCATATTGAAGGAAAAAGAGCCTAGTTTTAGTATTAAATGATTTTAAAAGTGTTTTCCACCTCCACATCTGATAGTTCTTGAATCTTTGAGAGGCTAATCATCAAGAGAAGAGAGAGCAATTAAGTGCCAAGCATTCAAGCAATCCTCAAGGAGCATACAAAGTGTTTTATTTGCTCATTAAGGAACTTTTTATATTGTAATTTCTATTTTGTTGTTTCTTTCTGTAACAAGTTCTAAAGGGCTCAAAACTTGGGGAGTACGTTGTGATTGGTGATCCCGAAAAGCCAACTGGATCGATTGTGATCCCGAAAAACAATCATTGTAGATTTTGGCTGGTAACTCTGAAAACCAACTGGATTGATTGTGATCCCAGAAAACAATCAGTGTAGATTTTGGTTGGTGAGTCTAAAAAACAGAGTTTTTGTGATCCCGTTCAAAACAAACACACTGTAACCAGTGGATTATAATGAAAATTTTCAAGTGGAGCTTAAAGACTGGATGTAAGTGCTTGAAGTACATTGAACCACTATAAATCTCTTATGTTTATGTGGTATGCTTGTGTTTACTTTATATACTTATTTAGCCTGTTATTGATTTATTTCTACTGCTATTCATTGCATTTAATACACACTCATAGCATGTTACTTAGTTGTTTTGAAAAACAGCACATACTTGCTCTAAGATTTTGAAAACCCAATTCAACCTCTTCTTGGGTTGTCTAACGGGGCAACACAAGTGACCTAAGAAAACAATATTACAAGCATTGTTAGGTGGTCCCTTCATGCAATGATTCAGCCACTTGTACTTGTATCTATGAATTTTACTAATTTATTTGTTTTTAAAACATATATGAAATTCAAAGTAATATATATAAGTTAGTTCTATTTAATGTATTCTAAGTCTAAGAACAGAAGCTATGTAAGTGAAAATATTTTGCCTAGTAATATTTCTTTATTAATCAAATTATTCTAGCTAATATTACAGTCCATATTTGATCAATATTGATTTGGTTGTACTAAAACCTGCTATTGTCACATTTCATGATGGTAAATTTTTGTATAAGCTAAGGAGATCTACTTATGTTGGTCCATTATGCACAAAAACCTTTTGGTTGAATATTCCGATACTTTCAAGATTATGCATGCTTGTTGAAATATCTACTCAAAACTGACACAATAATTACCTATGGCCCTCTACGTTATTGGAGATCCTTGATTACAAAGCAATGATCATGAGCCCTTGATAAGGCCAAAATGATGTGATCTAATGAAAAGAGTAGCAATTTTACCACATAGAGCTTGGTCACATAACTAGTCACAATACTCAACTTTTGAAACTTATAATTGGTTGTTTAGGCCCCACATGTGTAGCAATGAAGTAAAGACTGCCATATTGCCTAACAAATGAACATGAGCAAAATCTATTAGGAGGGTCTATGACTCTATGTAATTGTTTCATTGTTGTTTAATTTTCTTAAATTATTGCTCCAAGAAATTAACAAGGTTACCCATTCTTTTGAGTTGAAAATATTGCTGTTAGAGAGGAGCAGGATGAGCAAGAAACATTGTCTAAATTTTCATGCCTATTAAAAGGAAATGATGGACTGCATACTTACCTAGGACACATTTTTTATATTTTTAGTTGTTTAATAATATTATTTTAGAATATGAAATATTATATATAATATAATATATATTTCCTTTTGCTGTATTTTTTTTGATTTCTATATATTACTTAGGAAAATGAGGTGTGCTCTTTTATATGATATTACTTAAAGAATTCATTTGAATGTGGGTTTCAATTCTATATTTTGATTTTTTATATATTTTATTTTGAGGGAAAAATTACTGATGATTGTGGGGTTTGAACTCGTGCATGAAGTTTAAGTCCCTCCTTTAGTCACTCTAGCCAACTATTCTCAAACCCTCTTGGACCTTCTGGTCCCAGCCCTTTGTTTCTCCGTTCCTCCCATTGATCCCTACCAAGGATTCTGGAACCGATACCGAGCCTCGTACTGGTTCCGATGTGGTATGATACGATATATGGTACCGTATGTACCGTGTCAGTACGCCATGGCGTACCGGTTCGGTATCAGTACGCCAACCTTTTTTTCTCGATTTTTCTGTAGAATTTGATTTAAAATTTTTTTTATTACTTTTTAAATTACTTTATATCCAAATTAATGTTTATTTAAGTCATATAACAATTCTACCATCCAAAAAAAAAGTCTAAAAGACTAAAACAATGCAATAATACCAATAAATATATCTAAAGTGCAAATTACAAAGAATAATATGCTAATCTCAGGATCTCTGCTGATCTAATATCTCGTCGAATGTTTGTGTCGCTCGTAGATATCCGTATCATCCACATATTTTGAAGAAACATCAGTCCATCCATCTAACCAAGTAGCACTGTAATCATGAATATTCATCCCATAAGGTATCCTCTCTGAATTATAAGACATATCAGATCTCTCGCTCATTTAACTCTGAGAGGTATCCTCAAGATGATAGTATGACTATGGAAGGCCCCATCCAAATATATCAGTAGCAAAATTTGATCCATAAGGTACTTCAAGCTATATAGGATAGTAGCCACTGAAAGCCGATGTCTCGGATACACTATATCCATATAGATCATAAGCTTCCTATGGATGATAGGATCCATAGTACGAGGATGATCCAAATATATCCATGGATCCTACTCCACGTGCAAGGTCATCTGCAGCTGTATCATGCACTGGACGACCTCTGAAAGACCGTCGTCTATATGAAATCGTCTCCTACAGGGTCTATTAGGTCGTCCACCGTGGTTCTTATGTGGTATGTGTAAATTAGGACTCATCGGTGAATCGAATACCACCCTACGACTGTATCTTATGAATAGTGGTCTCGTATCCTCCAGTCTCTCCCTAATCATCAGATCCATGACTGCTACCATCACTCTCACTGCTGTTGGTCTCTGAATCTGAGTTAATTGACTCCTGCACTCTCGAGGGTGTTGTAGCTGCCGTTCTTTTTTCTTTGCCTTTTGAGCTCCCTCAATGCCCCTCTGTGATCAATCTCGTCTCAGTATTTTTCGCTCAAACATCTAACTGGATGACTCGAACATGGAGTACGTGATGAATGACTCCTCTATGATCCCTCAGACTGTGGCTGATCAAATGAAACTCTATATGGAATATTTCTATCTATCCACTGTTCTGGATCCACCTTGATCTCTCTAGCTACCACACTGACTGGTCATGGAGGAGATCCCGACTCATCAAACTCCAGCTCCTGCTGTTGGCTTGCAAACCATCCAATCATCGAATCCTCATCATCAATGGCATAATCATCTATCGACGGATCCGCATACTTTAGCTGTACTTCATCCTGAACATATTTAAGCCTCAATCTCAAATTATAGTGCTTATAAACAAGATCGTTGAGGTACTTCTGTGTCAGACGGTTTCTCTGTTTGCTGTGGATAAAGACAAAAGTCGATCGATTATGCTCACACCCACTAGAGGAGATCATCTAGAAAAGTGTGGATGGCCACACTTTTCAAATTTATTGCGGACTATCCAAAATGGATCTACCATTCAACTGTCAGAAAATTAAACAAAATTACATATTAGATTTTATGATATTAGTAGGCATGTAATTATTAAAAAATCGGATAGGATGCATGCATAGATTTCAAAACAACTTTGAAAAACAGTGAAAATGATCTAGGTTAAACCCTTTAACCCCACATGCTATAGATCTAATCTACATCTACCCGAGCCCTAGATCTAAGATATGCATATAATCTAAAAATTAAAAATTAAATTGAGATCATATCTCAATACCTTGCTTGGGTTGAAATACACCGCAATCGATGATCCTTGATCTGAAGGTCCTTGAGCTGCACATGTCCGACCTTTACAGATATCCATCGAGATTAATCTCGAACCTTTCTTCTCGTTGTAAATCCTTTTTCTCTAAGAGGAATCTCAGCCTTTTGAATCTTTGATCAACCCTTGATCTTTGACCGCGAACTCAACACTTGAACAGTAGCCTTTCTCCTTGTTCTTGATGTAAAAGCAATCACCCTCACCTTTAAGCGTGTGGAAGATGGGACACCCAACACTTGGGTGTGGAAAAGAGAGGAAGAGATGGTGTGGAGGAGAGAGGAGATTTCAATTCACAAATTGCTACTACTAAAAACCCTAAGAGACCATCTCCTTAAATAGGCATTCTCTTGATTCCAAATCAATATCCAATCAGGCTAAAAAGGTTAGTCCTTATCTCATAGGATCCCTTGCCTTTTAATCTGATTTTCTTCTCAAGAAAATCAAACCCAATTAGAAAAATCCTTGCCTCAAATGTCAAGTAGATGTGGCGCCCTCATCTTATAAAGCAAGATGAGGGGACGCCACATGATCTTTAAGGCAGGTAGTTGGGGCACCAACCCTTGGCGCCCCCTTAGGGTTTAAGTGCATAAGAGAGGGGGTGTGGCCCATCTCTCTCTACTTCCATGCCCAAACAAAAAACCCCTCTTCCTTTCATCCACCCACACCAAGGGGTATGCGCCCCTTGGTCTTTCCAAACAGGGAGGCATGTGCCTCCTCTCTTTTTCCCGTTAATCCTCGCCACAAAAGAAAAATCAAAGGAGAAAATAAGAAGATTTATTTACCAACTAATTAGCTTAATCCAATCCTTTTGAGCCCTTAAATAGGTACCCCTCTAAACCCAAATCAAAATAGATTTAGATTAGGTTCAAAGCTATGGACATGATCCAATCCTTATCTAATAAGAAATCGAAGTCTAGAGAAAAATTAGGTTTAACCATGTGCTAGCATGGTTCTCTTAAACCCAATAAGATTTCACTAAATCCTAACCCAATTAGAACTTCACAAGTCCAATTAGTTAATTCAAGATTAAATCTCTTAATCTGTAACCCCGTAACTTCCATTCTATTTGGTAGTGAGATATATTGTGATGGAGATTACAATATCATCGAAACTCCTTTCGATAGGTTGGAACAATTCTAACTCTGCTCTTCGAGGGTCATCAATCATCAAGACAACGTCCGATGAGTCCCACAATCCATCAGTGACACCTAGCAGTATGTAATGGCATTCTAGTAGAATGAAAGTGTGAACCCCTAGATACAGTTAACGTGTGATTTAGTCCTTCTATCGTGAGTCCTGACTTGATGGAGGCCATGGAGAACTCGTCAGACCCCATCATCAGTTATATGCAAGATTGGCTCAACTCGAGTTTACTTGTGAATCCCGTGGAAACTCTTTTCCAGTATTCACACTTGCTTTGGCCAAAGACTTTTTGAACTCAGTCCTACAAATCGCATAAGACTTCTTCTTTTCTATCAAGATCGATAGATTTCTTCTAGGTGCATCCTACTCCTAACAACGAACCTGAACCTACTATAGCCAACATACACAGCAAGGACCTGAATGGCTAGGGATCAAGAGAACGTGCAGTCAAACTTAGTAGCCTCGCTGCAAATAGTCGATGACACCGCAGGTCAAAGGACCGCTCACACCACTGCAGCATCGAGACAACCACTGACAAGTGAGTAGCATCCAAGTGGTTTCTCATATTGATCACGCTCAGTACAAGTTGTTCTCTAACAACCATCTGTACTCTCACTCCTGTATCCCTATACTGCAGACTCAAGACTCATCTATCCAGAAGAGAGGTGATCTATTTATCGATCTTAAATGGATTGATCACTGTCCTCCGTGACGATCCTTTGATCGGAAACATTTAGAAACTAACCACTAATTAATGTATGTCTCAAATTTTCAACACCTTGAGAATATACAAAATCATCTTTGTTAATTTTTAAGATAAATCATGGACACATAAACATGATTAGAAATAAAAATGCCCTTTATTAATAATAAAAACGTTACAAGTATAAAGTTAAGTCCTGAAATTACAAAATGTGTCAGCCAACAATTGACTTCGAGGACACTCATCTAACAAACTTTCACTTGATCTAAAGCCAATTAGCTAATACCTAAGACCCATCTTCTCAAGGTAAGCTTCGGTCTTCTGCTGGCTGAGAGGCTTAATTAGCAGATCCACCACATTATTTGCGGGTTTGACTCTCTGCACCTCAACGAACTTCTTCTCGAGGTATTCGCGTATGATGTGGAACCACCGCTCTATATGCTTGAACTTTTGGTGAGACCTGGGCTCCTTAGCGAGGGCTATAATGTCGTTGTTGTCGCAGTGCAGTGTAATGGCATCTGATGGCATCACACCTAGCTCCGCAACGAACTTCTTAAACCAGAATGCTTCTTTAGCAACTTCAGAGATGGCGATGTACTCAATTTCTATGATCGAATCGGCAATGACCAGTTGCTTAGAACTCTTCCAGCTAACCAATCCTCCATTACACAAAAGAATATACCCCGATGTAGACTTTCTATCATCGACATCAATCATGAAGTCTGAATTGATGTATCCCTCCACTTTTAGCTTCGATCCTCCACCAAAGATCAAAAACAAATCTTTAATCCTCAAATACTTAAGGATGTTCTTTACAGCATTCCAGTGCTCTTCTCCTGGACTTGCCTGATATCTGCTCATGACGCTTACAACAAGAGCTATATCAGATCGTATACATAATATGGCATACATAAGGCTCCCTATTGCCGAAGCATAAGGGATCTTGCTCATGCGCTGGATCTCCTCAGGTGTTCTTGAGTCCTTTCCTCGGACATACCAATAAGCACGTAGCAGTCCAGCCACACAGCCAAACTTGCACCTCTATGCCCCTGCTTGGCAACACTGTTGTACTGAATACAGATGACACCCTCAAGTGCCATAAAGTTTTCAGTTAAGTTGATGGTCAGAGGACTGCAGCAAGCTTAGAGAATGCAGTGGCCGCTCTTAGATTGGGGCAATCGAGAGTTAAGCCTTGGAAGAGTCTGAGGAATGCCATGTAATTGAAGGTTAAAAGACCATTGGAGGAGGTGTCAGGATACATCTTCTCAGAGAGATGAATTCCATGCCTAAAGGGCAAAAGACCCCTCTTGAAATTTTCCATGATGAACCTCTTCAACACCTCCTCTATGTACATTTGCTGTAAGAGTCTTATCATTCTCTTAGATTTATCCCTATAGACATTAATACCAAGAACATAGGAAGCTTCTCCTAAATCTTTTATGGTGAATTCTTTTGATAACCATACTTTGATCGAAATCAGCATGGAAATATCATTTCTAATCAGGAGAATGTCATCCACGTACACTATGAGGAATGTGACAATGCTCCCACTGATCTTTTTGGACACACGGCTTCTCATTTTTGATGAAATTAAACATTTTGATTATATTATTAAAGCGAGTGTTCCAACTCCGAGATACTTGCTTAAGTCCATATATGTATCTTTACAGCTTGCAAACCTTGTGATCACTATCACTGAATGTGAAATCCAAAGGCTACTCCATATAGATATCTTTCTCAAGATATCCATTTAGGAAGGTAGTTTTTACATCCATCTGTCAAATTTCATAATCATGAAAAGCTGCAATTGCAAGCAGAATCCGGAAGGATTTCAGCATGGCAACGGAGGAAAAAGTTTTTTGATAGTCAATGCCTTCACGTTGACCATAACCTTTCGCAACGAGCCTTGCTTATAGATCTCTACCTGACCATCCAACCCAATTTTTTTTTATAAATCTATTTATACCCAATAGGTACAATACCTTCAGGTAGATCTACTAAGGTCCAAACCTGGTTGGAATGCATAGATTCAGTTTCTGACTTCATCGCATCCATCCATTTCTCAGAGTCAACATCTAACATTACCTCATCGTAGGTCTTGGGATTATTCCTAATATCCCTATCTCCCACAAGAAATGCTTCCTGTAGATCCTTTGTAAGAATGCCTAAGTACCTTTCAGGAGGACGAGAGACCTTACCGGATCTATGAGATGGAGGTACCACATCTACTGGCTCACTACTGGATTCAGGTTCTTGGACTTGATGCTCTTTAAAGATTTTTTCTTCGAGCTCAATCTTCCTTCCGCTACCTCCATCGTGGACAAACTCCTTTTCCAAGAAGACGACATAACGGCTCACAATTATATTATGATCCTCAGAAAGATAGAAATAGTATCCTATGGATTTCTTAGGATATCTTATAAAATAAGTCCTAAAAGATCTAGTCTCTAACTTGTCTGCCTACTATCACTTGACATGGGCCGGACATCCTCAAATCTTGAAATAGCCAAGAGTTGGCTTCTTACCATGCCATAATCCCCAAATCTTGAGATAGCCAAGAGTTGGCTTCTTACCATGCCATAACTCGTATGGTATGGTAGGAATGGATTTAGAGAATCCTATTCAAAAGATGAATTGCAGAAAATAATGCATGTCCCCAGAGAAAGATAAGAAGATCTGTGAAGCTCATCATAGACCAGACCATATCTAATAGGGTCCGATTCCTCCTTTCAAATATCCCGTTAAACTGAGGCATCCTTCGAAGTGTCCACTAATGAAACTATGCCATTATCCTTAAGTAGATCCGAAATTCCCTATTAAGGTATTCCCCTCCTCGATCTGATAGAAAAACCTTTATGATTTTTCTGATCTGTTTTTCTACTTCATATCTGAATTCTATAAACTTTTCAAAAGCTTCAGACTTACGATGCATCAAATACACAAAATCATACCATGAATAATCATCAGTAAAAATTATGAAGTAGACATAGCCATCCCTGACTTGTACATTGAATGGACCATATACATCAATGTGCACCAGGACTAAAATTTCAGTGGCCCTTCCCCTTGTCCCACAAAGGATAGCTTAACCATTTTTTTCTTGAAGACAGGACTTACAAACCGGATAAGACTTGAAAGTTAATGGTCCAAGAAGGCCATCTTTCTCCAGTTTGTTGAGTCTGTTCTCTCCTATATGGCCTAGCCTAAGGTGCCACAGATATTTTGGGCTAATCCTATCTCTAAGTCTCTTAGACCCTACGGCATTCATAGTTTGCTCGTTAAGATAAACACTCGCATCCATATGCAAATGGTAAAGACCGTCAATCAAGAAAGCACATACAACAACTTTATTTTCAAAATAAATTGCACATATCTTTATTGAAATAAAAATTATAGTTATCCTGTGCCAGCACAGATATAAAAATTAAATTCCTACTGGCTACAGGTACATAATAGAAGTTTTTCAAAATTAAACTAATTCCTAATGATAATCATAAAGAGTAGATCCCGACGGCCACAACAGCAACCCTTGCTCCATTGCCGACCCGAAAAGTGATCTCGCCTTCCCTCAGCCCTCTAACTTCTTCAAGATCCTGTACAGAAGTGTATAAATGAGCACTTGAACTATAATCTAGAACCCAACTAAAAGAAGAGAAAACTGTTAGATTAGCTTTAATTACGAACAAATCAAACATACCTTCAGAAGGCCCATCTTTCTTCTTGTTCTTCACAGTCGCTAGGTAGGCCGGACAATTCCTTCTCCAGTGACCTTCGACATTACAGTGAAAATACTTTTTCTTATCGCCAGCCCTTTTCGGAACCTGCTTCTTGAGCTTGGCCTCATTCTTTTGCTTTTTCGCAGGCTTCTTCTTTTTCTTAAAAGAAGACTTTCTTTTAGAGAAAGCCCGCTCTACAGTTAGAACCATACCCCTTGAACCTTTTAAGGTGCCCTTAGCTGTCACCAACATGTTTAGCAATTCAGGCAAAGTG
This sequence comes from Elaeis guineensis, assembly GCF_000442705.2. Classification (NCBI taxonomy): domain Eukaryota; kingdom Viridiplantae; phylum Streptophyta; class Magnoliopsida; order Arecales; family Arecaceae; genus Elaeis; species Elaeis guineensis. The sequence goes on along the minus strand of NC_025996.2, from coordinate 97,908,583 downwards.
CTATCAATCTAATTCATATGGTAGTTCATAATGAACTGCCCATACGAATCAAGAAGAGACTGGAGGATCAAATCCACTTGAAATTCCTTGTCCATGTTTATCCCGAGCTTCTGAAACTCTTCGATGTCCTTGATCATTATCAAACAATGATCATTGACGGAGTGTCCATCATGCATTTTCACTTTAAATAGTCTCCGAAAGACCTCAAAGCAAGCTGTGCGACTCTGCTCACCGTACAACTCTTGCAGATGAGTCAGCATCTCCTTGGCAGTCCTCATGTCTTCATACTGTCACTGAAGATCATTGGACATGGACGCTAGAATGTAACACTTCGCCTTATTATCCTCATCCACCCACTTTTCAAGTGCGGCTCGTTGATCAGAAGATAGACGAGCTGGTAACACAGGCACATCCTGGTCTAGGACATGGGTTAATTTCTCAGAATTAAGAACGATTCTCAAATTTCGAAGCCAGTCTTTGTAGTTTGTTCCGATCAACCTATTTGTATCAAGAATACAAGCTAAAGGGTTGGCACTCGACATGGTTATCTGCAGAGAGAAAAGTTTCTAGTTAGATGTTTGTACTTGTTAAATATTTGTTCTAGAGACTTTAAAAATAAACAAGGCTCTCACTATTTTCTTGAATCTCCCACACTCCTCGGATGGAGAAACAAAAACCTATACGCGATCAATTTCTAGTGGGTACTGTGGCCCCACTAATTTATACACATCTCACCTAACAGTTATTGGTGAGCACAGACCAATGAGTGGACAACACCTTGCCATTGCTTCACTAAGCAAGATGCAACAGGTTCAGTCTTTAAGTCCTATGGCCTCACCTAACAGTTATTGGCATATTTTTTAATTAAGTCAGACCCACTGTTCACCAGTGGATGCGAACCGTTATTAAATCTCTCACCTAACAATTATTGAGCCCAACTCTATCTCTAACCCGGAGCATCTAATGTCAATAAAGTGGTTGTACCTTTCCGATGCAACTGAACCACTATAACCAGCCGAGAACGATCAATGCCAGGAAGGTACCCACATCTCTACAATGGTGGAAGACCGCTAGACTTAATATTTAGTGAGAAAATTTAGGCTTAGGTCTCTTCTAAGTCATTAGATTTAATATCTGACTAAGTTCAAATCAACACAAACACATGTCTGACCAACCTAGTCGGTATGGGTGAACTCGAATCAACAAGTAACCTAATATAAAACTTAATCTCCCAAAATGACCAGATAAGTTGAGATGAGTGGAGGTCTCTCCGTTGCTTTTCTTAGACACCAACGAATTAATCAGGTCAGACAACGAAATCAATTAAATAACCACCATCTAGATACTTGTTTTAGACACCAAATTGATCGATTAGAATTGATCAGATTAGCCTATTGACCCGAGCCCAAATCACTGAGCCAAATTAGATCTTGAATCAATCAATTCACATCAAAATGTGAATCAATGCGATCAACTACAACTAAAACCGACTTTGAGCCCCTTTGACCTAATCCTAACCAACAATTGATTAGGTTCAATCAACTGCTCAAAATCGACAATGGGTTCTAACCTGATCTAATCAATTGATCCTAATTATAGTTTGATGACTAGACCTAATTTGTTCAACCCATATCCACATGTAATAACAGAATTTTCAGATTCTAAAAATATTTTTTAGATTATGCTTCATTGTATGCATTAGTAGCTTATGATTTTGAAACAGTTTCAGATCTAAACCTAATGTCATATATCATATATATAAAGTTTTAGACCTAAACTACAAATATATATCACATTATATTAAATTTCAGATCTAAAACTAAAAATACATATATCAAATACATGTTAACCAGATCTAAAACAATGATTAAAACACTTTGAAAATATTTTTCAAAAAAAAAAATCAATTCGCATCAAACAAAGACAACCTTTTCAACATAAGGGATAAACCCTATACCAGGACAACCTTATACCAGTCCGATGCGAACATTTAATCATTCTAATTTCAGATCTAATATGAATAAAAACATATCATATACATCAATTTTTAGATCTAAAAGATTGATTTAATTGTTTCAAAAATAATTTTTAAAATCGATCAATCTTATGCTAGGACAATCTTTTCAAGATAAGAGATAAATCCTATATCAAGATAATTTTATACCAGCACAAAATCAATATTAAATCATTTAAACTTTCAGATCTAACATAAAAGTCAGATTATACATATCTTAAAAAACCAATGGCTCTGATACCACTGTTAGAAAACCAGGTAGGGATGCATGCATAGATTTCAAAATAATTTTGAAAGGCAGCGGAAATGATATAGATTAAATCCTTTAACCCCACATGCTATAGATCTAATCTACATCTATTCGAGCTCTAGATTTAAGACATGCATATAATCTGAAAATTAAAAATTAAATTGAGATCAGATCTCAATACCTTGTGCGGATTGAAATATACCACAATCGATGATCCTTGATCTGAAAGTCCTTGAGCCGCACATGTATCCGGCCTCTACAGGTATCCATCGGGATTAATCTCGAACCATTCTTCTTGTTGTAGATCCTTCTTCTCCAAGAGGAATCTCAGCCTTTTGAACCTTTGATCAACCCTTGATCTTTGACCGCGAACTCAACACTTAAACAGCAGCCTTTCTCCTCGTTCTTGATATAGAAGCAATCACCCTCACCTTTGAGCATGTGGAAGATGGGATGCCCAACACGGGTGTGGGAAAGAGAGGAACAAGAGATGGCATGGAGAAGGAGGAGAAGGAGAGGAGATTTCAATTCGCAAATTGCTACTACTAAAAATCTTAAGAGACCATCTCCTTAAATAGGCCTTCTCTTGATTCCAAATCAATATCCAATTAGGCTAAAAAGGTTAGTCCTTATTTCATAAGATCTCTTGCCTTTTAATCTGATTTTCTTTCCAAAAAAATCAGACCCAATTGGAAAGGCCCTTGCCTCAAATGTCAAGTAGATGTGGCGCCCTCATCTTACAAAGCAAGATGAGGGGGCGCTACATGATCTTTAAGGCAGGTAGTTGGGGCACCAACCCATGGCACCCCCTTAAGATTTAAGTGCACAAGAGGGGGGGCGTGGCCCCTTTCTCTCTCTCCTTCCACACCCAAACAAAAAATGGGTGGGCCCCTCTTCCTTTCATCCACCCACACCAAGGGGTATGCACCCCTTGGTCTTTCCAAAAAAGGAGGCATGCGCCTCTTCTCTCTTTCCCATTAATCCTCACCACAAAAGGAAAATCAAGGAAGAAAATAAAAAAATTTATTTGCCAACTAATTGACTTGATCCAATCTTTTTGGGCCCTTAAATAGGTGCCCCTCTAAATCTAAATCAAAATAGATTTAGATTAGTTTCAAGGCTATGGACTTCATCCAATCCTTATCTAATATAGAATCGAAGTCCCGAGAAAAATTAGATTTAACCATGTGCTAGCATAGTTCTCTTAAACCCAATAGGATTTCACTAAATCCTAACCCAATTAGAACTTCACAAGTCCAATTGGTTAATTCAAGATTAAATCCCTTAATCTATAACCCCATAACTTTCATTCTATCTGATAGTGAGATATATTGTGATATCCATCACAATATCATCGGAACTCCTTTCGATGGGTTGGAACAATTCCAACTCTACTCTTCGAGGATCATCAATCATCAAGACGACGCCCGACAGTCCCACAATCCATCAGTGACACCTAGCAATATGTAGTGGTATTCCAGTGGAATGAAAGTGTGAACCCCTAGGTGTAGTTAACATGTGTTTCAGTCCTTCTATCAGGAGTCCTAACTTGACGGAGGTCATGGAAAACTCATCAGATCCCATCGTCAATCATATGCAAGATTAGCTCGACTCGAGTTCACTTGTGAATCCCGTGAAAACTCTTTTTCAGTATTCATACTACACTTGCTTTGGCCAAAGACTTTTTGAACTCAGTCTCGCAAATTGCATAGAACTTCTTTTCTACCAAGATCGATAAATTCTTTCTAGGTGCATTCTACTCCTAATAGTGAATCTGAACCTACTGTAGCCAACATACACAGCAAGGATCCGAATGGCTAGGGACCAAGAAAATGTACAGTCAAACTCAATAGCCTCGCTGTGAATAGCCGATGACACCACAGGTCCAAGGACCCACACTACTGTAGCATCAAGACAACCACTGACGAATGAGTGATATCCAAGTAGTTTCTCGTGTTAGTCACGCTCAGTGCAAGTTGTTCTCTAACAACCACCTGCACTCTTATCCCAGTGTCCCTATACTGCAGACCCAAGACTCATCTGTTCAGAAAGGAGGTGATCTGTGTACCGATCTTAAATGGATTGATCACTGTCCTTCATGATGATCCTTTGATCGGAAGTATTTAGAAACTAACCACTAATTAATGTATGTCTCAAATTCTCAACATCTTGAGAATATACAAAATCAGCTTTTGTTAATTTCTAAGATAAATTATGGACACATAAATATGATTGAAAATAAAAATGCTCTTTATTAATAATAAAAGTGTTACAAATACAAAGTTAAACTCTGAAATTATAAAATGTATCAGTCAATAATTGACTTCTAAGGCACTCATCTAACAATAATATCAACAAAGTTCTCACTGTTGATATGTAATTTACCTGGATTCATCTTCTTTTTGCTTACGACAGCTGATGAGACTCCAAAACTGTCTGTCCCCTCTCTAAACTATTTCATCTGTGAAAATATATTCATTTCAATAACAAATATATTATTAAGTTAAATGATCGCATCTTAATTGACCTAATATACCTCTTGCAGACACATAGATGTGATTTCGAGATCGGATACCATCTCATATATAACATTATAGAGAGCAGTAAGAAGCTCATTATCCATATATATCTTGGGTATGTTGTACTGGAACTTCGGATTCAAATAGTAAGCTGAAAATAAATTTCATAAATGATTAAGTAAACTTATACTAGTACAAGAAAAGAAAAATTTTCAGATGATTCTTGAATTCATGCTTATCGACTAGATGCAAATCCCTACCCATCGGATAGTCCCAGCGGTGCTCAATGATGTTGATATATTCCAGGACATGGTTGGGATCTATCTCACTGGTCTGTTGCTTTACCCTCTCCATCATGTGATATAGGAAGCCCATCTAGGGGTATCTCTCACCGTCCACGATGCGAAGCAACTCATATAATGGCTTGATAACCTTCACTATCTTATCAGTCCATTACTAGAATGACTGACTAGTCATCAAGTTCTCCACATGACTTTCTTCAGTACCGACCCTCGCATATCTACTCTCCTGCCACTTGGTATTGACAAACATCTGACGCAATGTTGCTTTCTTTTGCAGAAGCTATCAAGTGCTATATAGTTTGTAGCAAATCACGTGATATCCGATCTCAAGATCTCCTCCCTAGTATATTTTTGCATCAATGACAGCATCCATGTATGATTGTATATAAATTTAGTAATAGACTGGACTGTATCCACTATCTGCTGCACTCTATGAAGCTTTCCAATATCCATCAACATGATGTCAATGCAATATGTAGCACATAATGTCTAGTAAATATGCGATCACTGCTCTATCAGTAACTCGCTAGTGGCCTTATATTGCAGCCCATTATCTGTGATGACCGACATGATATTTTGCTCTTTAACTGAATCAATCACCTCTATCAATCCAAAGATGTATGCAGCGTCGTGCATCTTATCTGAAGTATTAATTGATTTGTGAAAAAATATTTTTTCATCATAATATGTCAAAAAATTTATGATACTTCGTCTAGTAGGACCAGTCCAACCATCACACATCACTGTGAATCCGTATATGGGCTATTTACTCTTGTAAGAAGAGATCCATCTCTTAAACTCTTCTTCATTACTGTCAAGAAGCTGACCATAGATATTCCTGGGTGCTGGAGAATCTACACCGGGGCCGGCAGTCTGTATGGCTAAAATAGCAGACTGATAGTAAGTATTGCCCGCTGCATTTGCTAAAATATGGCTAAAATGAAATCATAATCCAATAGCTCACTACATATCCTTCTTCTTACCCTTTTTTAGCATAGTATCAACCCTTTACTATTTTGAATCCTTGCTAGAAAAAGTATGTGGATCCATATCATGAATGGTGGCTCCTGCTGAAATATCTCTATCGAACCTCCTCCTACTGCTAAAAGTCCCCAACATCGATGAAATATCCCTCCTGTCTCTACTGACTGGCTCCCTGACAGAGGTGGTCCTCCTGAACTCGAACTCTCCTCTAGCGGTCGCAGAGCCGGATTCCAATTCATAGAATGATGATCCAAATCGCTCTCTATATCTGGCCATCTCCTCCAACCTATACTGATCATCCAGACTCACCTGAATGGTAGCCTCAATCTCTGCTCCTCGTCATATAGAGTAGAGGCCTCCTCTGACTCTTTCGAATGATAGGAGGTGGTTCTCCAACTCGACGGTCCATCTCTGCCCACTTTTCCTTTGCCCTCTCCTTCGCTGCTTTATGATCAGCGAAGTGCTTCTCCATAAGCTGCGAACCTCCTGTGGGCATTTCCGACACATGGCTACATCCCGATAACCACCAGCCAAATACTACTTCAACCTAGTCACCTCTCTTTCCTTGATCTCTGTGTTGCACCATTTGCATCTCCAATGGTGCTGAGCTGAGAGCATCTCACCATTCTCCCAACCAATGTATGCTTTGGATCCTTCTTACTCATTTCTGCAAATTTAATAAAATACGACAGTTTCATAATTTTTTATTTTTATATCTTTTTTGAATTTAATTCTTTTAATAATTTTTTAATATATATATTTTAAAAATAATTAACAAAAATTAATGATTTTAGTGTGATCAAATAGATCGTCTAATGATCTACAACATATAATGAAATCATACTAAAATCATAAATTTTGATATTTTTTTATTTTTCTACTTTTTAGCGATTATTGGCTAAACAAAGATGAAAAATAAAATATTTAGTGACAAAACGAAGGATTATCTTACTTTCGGTTGAAATTTGTCATTCCATCAAAGGAGTTATGGAATTTTTCCAAAATTTTCTCTTTTTTTTTTGTGGGCTTCGTTCACACTCATCGTCGAAGACTGAGAGTTTGCTCTCAGGCTTCTCTGCTCTCAGGCTGAGGCTATCAAATTTTTGGTAGCCCAGCCCCACAAAGGAGACAAACCCACCCCCCGGGCCCCCCCCACTCCCCCCCCGACATGGGCATGTCGGTACGGCTCGGTTCACGTGCGAATGGAGCCGAACCGAGCGAAACCGTTCAATTTTGAGCGGTTCGATAGCGAACCGTATCGAACCGAACCGAACCGATTCGATGTGGTTTGCTTCATTTATTGAAAAAAAGGGGGTGAACCGGACCGATCCCCCCCAGTTTGGTTCGATACGCCCCATACCGGCCAGTTCGGACCATACCGGCCGGTTCGGACCCGTACGGAAACCCCTAATCCCTACCCTTTCCACCATCTCCTCGACTAAAGCATTCCCCCTCTTACTACTAGGGTCAAATCCAAACTTTGAGTCCTCAAGCCATCGATCACCAACTTGTCCTTAAATGAAGGTGTCCCTGTGGGAACAAAAGTGGCACAAAGCCATGGGTCATTCCCGCTCAATGGAGGCCTCAGCTTCAAAGGATCCGACAGGTTGGTGCATCATATTCTAGCTTCATGAGCCTTCTGTCCCTTAATCACTGGCTTATCCTTGGATGAAAGCATGTGCCATCCAGCCAAGATGAAGATAGGAAAAGTAGGACAGCCAACAGATGTGGGTTTGGAGGTCTCACACCTATCCCATGTCCCATTATCTCACGATGATGGTACAAGACAGCCGAGACAGCCCCCCATCTCATTGCTTATGTCCTTTACAACTCTCTCTCTCTCTCTCTTCTGTGTGTGTGTGTTGGGGAGGGAGGGAGGGGGGTGTGTGGGGCAGATGGGTGGTTGCAGGGGTGTGTGTGTGAAATTGTTATGTCCATTATCAAGAGCATCTTCATTGAAGAGAAAAATGCATAATAAAACGCCTACATCTTGTGATCAAAATGGATGAAGAAGTTGTGCATCCCTTAATAAGCAAGTGCTATGAGTGGGCTGGTATCAGTTCATATCTACCAAATAAAATTGCTGAATGGTTGAATTCCTTTTTTGAGGGTAAAAAATTTAGGAAGTTTTCACTCTCTGATTGTTTGAATTCTTCTTTGACCATGTGTAAAGATTATAGATTCTTACGCATCAATTTATCATTACCATGTTTCAAGATAAACAGTGTTACTTTCTTTCATACTGACACAAATATGGAGGAATTGTTACAATTATTCTATGTGCCCAATATTATATTTATTCAGAAGAAGACACAAAGCGTAATAGATCAATGTTCAAAAAAGTGGAGTTTAAAAGAAGTGCTCAGATTCTAAAAATAAGTTTCACATTTACCTGAACAAGTAAAATGTAATATAGATGGAGTTTCATTATACAGTTTATATGCTCATAAAATGATAAAGATTATGATGAAAGCATGATAAAGGATACAAATGCTACATTTGGACTTGTTCAACTAGTTGTTAGCAAGGTTTTACTAGTGCATGCTTTGAATTTGATAGAATCTTTTTCTTCTTTACAATATGTAAATCTTGAACTACATGATGGTCTCTTCCACAAACTTCCCTTTATGAGTTTGAGTCCAGAAACAAAACGAAGCAAAAAAGCATATGTAACACCATCCAGAATCCTTCAATTAATAGTAGGAAAAATTAAAAATGTCCAACTGTCCCATAGAAGGCATGAAATAAGGTGTAAGTTGACCAACTCAAAAGCCTCAGAACACAAAACTTATGCATCTTTATAGGGCCCCATCAAATAAGCCTCATGGTAATTCTCTGATCGCTTGCCTCAAATCATGGTAATTCTTTGATAGCTTGCCTCAAGGCATGAGGCAAGGAAAGCTTCAGACTAGCTTTTTTCAATAATGTTATAAGTTGTCATCTTGTTAGTCTGTAAATGACATGATCATCACAGGTGGTGGTTAAAAGGGAATTTATGGTATGGACTTTCCGATCTTCTTTTAAACGCATCATTTCATGTTCTTGGTATTTGAGAGATACAACAGTTCTGAATTTGAGGAAGATAAAAGCTTTTTGACAAAAGACCTTTATAATGTTCGATTTAGAAGTTTGAGTCCAGAAAGAAAATCAAGCAAAAAACATACCATCCAATATCCTTCAACTAATAGTAGAAATAATTAAAAATTTATTACCGTCCCGTAGAAGGCACAAAATAAGGTGCAAGTCGCCCAACTCAAGCCTCAAAACAAAAAAAAATGCATTACTCTATAGACTCAAAGAATAAGCTTTCTAGTCCTCTAAAAGCTTGCCTCAATGCATAAGGCAAGGAAAGCTTCAAACCAAGATCCGCAGCACTGGTACCGGGACCCATACCAACCAGCTGGCTGTAGAGTCGGTATGGGTTCGTGCCGGACCAGACCAGACCGATGCGAACCGACATAGAAGCGAAGAAAGAAACCAGAGAGGAGAAAAAGAGAGAAAGAGAAGAGGGGGAGGGGGAGGGAGGGAGACGGTGGCTAGAGGAGATACCGGCGGTGGTCATAGGCGGGCTGCGGGTTCCTCCGCCAAATCGCAGCCAATAGATGGGGGGAGGGAAATAGAAGGAGGGAGGGGAAGCCGGTGGAGAGGCCACCAGAGGGCCTCCAGCTGGCCGCTGGATGGCAAAATCGTGGCTCTGGTTCTACAGACGTGAAACAAGGAAGATCGCTCATTTCACAGGATTTTTTGAAAAAAATCCAACCACATTGAAGCCAGCAATAGGTTTGCCAGCTTCACTATTCATCATTTTTTTAAAAAAACTATAATAAAAAAAAGGCAGTCGCCCCTATTCCATGGCCATGGCTTCACCTGTGCCTTTTCCACCGCCCAGTGGCCATAGCGGCCACCCAGTGCCGTCTGGCAACCTCTCTGCTAGCTACAAAGAACTACACATTAGTTTATATGCTCTAATCTTCACACAAGAAACTACACATTTTAGGGTTAGAAGGGCACAACGGAAGCTTGGATTTCAAAATCTTCATAATGAAAATCCAAAACATCTAACCCTAGAAACTAGGAGTACCTTGATGATTTCAACCAAAAATCAAATATTGAAGTAGATTTAGAAGAATACATGTCACGCTTATTCCAATTTCCACTAGGCACCCAAGTGGTGATTCACATGAAAATTGGCTCCAAGGATGTACTCCCTTGGTTGGTCCTTGTTGCAGAATTCTTCTTCCAAGAATTCCTTCTAGCTTCTCCAAGAATTGAACCCTTCACAAGAGTTCCTCTTGCCTTTCTTCCTTCTCTCTTCTTTCTTTTCTTTCCACTCTCTCTAATTCCTCTTTTTGTCTCTAAGCCCTTGTCTTAATTTCAGATTTGCTTGCTTAAATAGAAAGAGGCCTGTCTAAAACTTTTGGATGAAAGAAAAGGCTCGGGACTATGCTTGTTTATAGGCAGGAAAGAGTTTCATTGGATGCATGTGCCTCCGGCCCAAGTGCCTCAAAAACACCGTAATTCCTAACAAGAGGTGCCTTCTCTCAAAAGGACTCTTCAAAGGGGCGCAAGAGACTCGAAGCACGTCACATCTGAATTTTCCGATGAATAAAGAGGTGCCCTGGAGCAGAAGGACTCCAAGGCGCCTTTTGGCTATCTGGATTCCACGCCACCTCATCTTGGGCATGGAATTCAGATCAAAAATCCCTTAGAATGTGAGAAGAGAGAAAGGAGGCACTAATTTAAGAGGTCTTAACCACTTGGACTCTTAGTCCTTATCTGGTTAAGGCACCAACACTCATGTGGCGCAAAAACAAGGTGGCGCCAAGAGAGAGTCCCAGAGAGCTTGGACTCAATCTAATTTGGCATGGAGAAGCCAATTGGTTGCCAACTCTTGGCTAGCCCAATCATGGCTTGACCCAATTAAGAATCTAACTTAATTAGATCAGCCCAAACAAGGACACAAACCAAATCTTATTTGATTTTAGGAGTTACGGTTAGCTATATGTGCTAGCATGCTTATAATTAACCCAATTGGGATTCAATAATCCATAATCTAATCCAATTAGATCCTTGATCAATTCTCTATGTGTGTGACCCATTGGATTCTACATCTAGCCAGCAGTAGGTCTAGGTACGTGTTGACCTAATTAATTAGAACTCTTCTAATTAACTTAGGTCCAGTACATATTAACCTAAGTTGATCAATTATAACTCCGAGTTGAACTATGAATTAAACTTTTTAATTCATAAGAACCTACCAGACAAGATTGACGTCTAGCAACATATCATGCCAATCGTCTTTATATTTTATACCCATACAATCAGCGTGGCAATTGAACGGCTGCTGTGATAAAACCTTAGTGAACGGGTCTGCTATGTCATTCTTTGTTTATACTTATTCAATGATTACATCTTATCTCTCGATAATCTCTCGAATGAGGTGGAAGTGCCTTAGAATGTGCTTACATTTTTTATGACACCTTGATTCCTTTGTTTGAACAATGGCTCTAGTGTTATCACAATATAGTGGCATTGGATGTTGAATTTCAGGAACCACTCCCAATTCAGTGATGAACTTCATCTAGACAACTTCCTTGATGGCTTCACTTGCAGTTATGTATTCTATCTCAGTAACTGAGTCAACTACAGTCTGTTGCTTGAAACTCTTTCAACTGCTCCACCATACAGAGTAAAAACATACCCTAAAATGGACTTGCTATCATCCGGACCTGATTGAAAATTAAAATCAGTATACCCTTCTAGTTTCCAGTCAGATCCACCATATACTAGAAAAATATTTTTAGTCCTTCTCAAGTACTTAAGAATGTTTTTCACTGCTTTCCAATGATCCTCTCCTGAATCAACCTCAATCTACTTGTTATGCCTAAGACATAAGCTACATCAGGCCTGGTACATAGCATAGCATACATTATTGACCCTACTGCCAAAGCATAGAGAATAAAACTCATTCTATTCCTCTCTTTAGGTGTCTTAGGAGACATCTTCTTATAGAAATGTATGCTTTGACTCATGGGCAAGTAACTTTTTTTACTCCCATCCATGTTGAACCTCTTCGACATAAGATCTGTATGTAGATTGGGACAAGTCTAGCATCCTTTTAGATCTATCTCTATAGATCTTTATACCAAGTATATAGGATACTTCACCCAAATCCTTCATGAAAAACTTCTGTGATAGCAAGGTCTTGACCGATTGTAATATTGGGATATCATTCCCAATGAGAAGTATGTCATCTACATACAAGACTAAGAAAACAATGGCACTCCCACTTATTTTCTTATACACACATGGTTCATCTATATTTTTGATGAAGCCAAACTCTTTGACTATCACATCAAAACGGATGTTCCAACTCAAAGATTGCTTTAATCCATAAATGGATCTCTTAAGCGTGGATACCTGATTTGCTCTCCCATTCGAGACAAATCCTTCTGACTGCGACATATAAACTCTTCCTAAAAGTAACCATTAAGAAAAATGATTTTAACATCCATCTGCTAGATTTCATAATCATGATATGCAGCTATTGCAAGTATAATCTGAATAGATTTGAGCATAACTACTAATGAAAAAATTTCATCATAGTCAATTCCTTGCTTTTACCTAAAACCTTTTGCCACTAATCTACCCTTGTAGGTTTCTACTTGATCATCTGCTCCAATCTTTTTCTTATAGACCCATTTGCAACCTATAGGGGTGACACCCTCAAGTGCATATAGGGGTGACACCCTCAAGTGCATCAACCAAAGTTCATACTTAGTGTACATTGAGTCTATTTTAGATTTCATGACTTCTAGCCATTTGCTAGAGTCCCTACTCATGGCAGCTTCCGAATAAGTCAAAGGATCATCATTATTAATAATTTGGGTTTCATCATTCTCAATAATAACCCATATCTTAGAGGTGTATTTCGCCCTCTTTCTGACCTTCGGAGAGGTGTGTTGTGGTTATACTTCATCAATGGATACTTCTGGTTGAGTAATTTGTGTACTTATTTGTAGGTCTTAAATTTCACCAAGTTCAATTTTTCTCCCACCATCCCTTTCTAATATAAATTCTTTTTCTATAAAAGTGGCATGTCTACTAACAAAAACCTTTTGTTCAGTAGGATGGTAGAAGGAACATCCCATCCTCTCCTTAGGATATCCTACAAATAAACACTTGTCTGATCTAACACTTAACTTATGTCCAAAAATTCTTTTGACATATACCGGACAACCCCGTATCTTAGGATACTTAAGATTAGGCTTCTTTCCTTTACATATCTCATATGGAGTGCTAGGTACGGATTTTGAAGAGACCCTATTCAAAATGTGTGCAGCAGTTTCTAGGGCATATTTCTAGAAAGAAATTAGGTCCGTAAAGCACATCTTGGACCGCACCATATCCAATAAAATACGATTCCTCCTTTTAGCCACACCATTCAATTGTGGTGTATAAGGAGGGATTCATTCAGAAAAAATTTCTTTTCCTTTTAGATGATTTAGAAATTCACCAGACAAGTATTCTCCTCCTCGATCAGATTGAAGAATTTTAATATTCTTTCTAGTTTGTTTCTCGACCATACTTTGAAATTCTTTAAATTTATTAAAGACTTCGGATTTATGTTTCATAAAATACACATATCCGAACCTTGATAAATCATTAGTGAATATGATGAAACAAGAGTATCTTCCTCTAGCTTGAGTTGTCATTGGACCACATAAATCTGTATGTACAAATCCTAGCAATTCACTTATCCTTTCTCCATACCCAATGAATGGAGTCTTGATCATTTTTCCTATAAGACAAGATTCACAAGTTCTTTGTATAACTTATTTATTCTTGACTCACTTATATGACCAAGCCGATAATGCCAAAAAAAGTGTTATTCACATCTTCTCTCTTTCTTTTCTTGTTCTTATCAATGTGAAAAACATTATCATAAAGAGATAGAATCAAAAGACCATTATTCAAACAACCATTACCATAAAATTCATTAGAATGAAATATAGAGCAACTATTGCCCTTTCTATTAATTTCAAAACCTTGTTTTAACAATAATGGTATAGAAATAATATTTCTAATGACCTTGGTATGTAATAACAATCTTCCAACTCTAAGATGTTACCTGATGGCAACTCCAAAAGATAGGTTCCACCAGCTTCAGCCTGAAGGAACTCTCCTCCAGCACCATAAAGCTCGAAGTCATCCTTCTTCAATTTTCTAATTCCCCATAGCCCCTGCAATGACTTGCATATATGAAAATCATAGACGATATCCAATATCCAAGAATTCGAAATGGAAAAACTTAATGATAAGATAATATGTATCATATACATACCTTTTGATGCAACACTTGCACTAACCTTTACACTTGCAAGAAAGCTCTTGCAATTCCTCTTCCAGTGGCTTTTCTTACTGCAATGAAAACAGGTACTTGTACTGGAGACTTTCTTCCCCTTCTTCCTCTTCATGATCCTACTCTTTGGGTTCAACCTCTTGTTTGAATCCTTCATGCCTGATTTCTTCTTAGAGATCCCATCTACCAAAAGAGTCTTTTCTTTCTTGAAATGGCTTCCTGCTACCTTCAGCATATTTAACAGCTCAGATAAAGAGGGGTTTAGTTTGTTCATATGATAATTCACAACAAACTGAGAGAATGTTTCTGAGAGTGACTATAGGATTAAATCTTGACTTAGCTCACTATCCATTACAAAACCTGATTGTCCTAATCTAGTGATTAAGTCAATTACCATTAGGACATAGTCTTGAATGGAAGTGCCTTCATTCATTCTTGCACAAAATAACAGCTTAGATATCTGATATCTAACAATTCTACTCTATTCTCTATACAACTCTTTAAGATTGAGTAACATGGACTGAGTGTCCATGCTATCATGCTACCTTTACAATTCATTGCTCATCGAAGCAAGCATAATATATTTGACAGTCATCCTATTCTTCTGCCACATCTTGTAAGTGGCAACGTCTTCTTCTATAGCATCATCCCCAACCGATTCCAGGTCAGGAGTATCGAGGATATAGGAGATCTTCTCTTGTGTGAGAACTATTCTTAAATTTCTAAACCAGTCCACATAGTTTGGACCTGTCAATTTATTTGCGTCTAAGATGCCTCTCAGTAAAAGTGAAGATGCCATAATACAGAATTTAATCTACATGAATAAAGAACATAATATAAACAGACGACTTATGATGACATATATACAACTAGATTAGATCTTTTATCTAATTGTTACTCTCACTATTTTATCAAATACTATAGCCCTCACCTATAGTAAGCGAGAAAATCTAATTGATTTGCTTAGTGAGATTGAGATCCTAATTCCTCATAAAAACTTTGTGATTTCACAACAAACTTTTAATGAGTTCATAGGTAGGAAACTTTTTCCAATTGCATCTCATACCATTCTCAACACACTTTTGCCTCTAAAACATCTATAACCTTGTAGTTGCATAACAAATTATAATGTTTTAGTTAAGTATAACCCTTCATTCCATAATAGTCATATTTAAATTATGCTGCCCTTGTG
Organism: Elaeis guineensis; assembly: GCF_000442705.2. Classification (NCBI taxonomy): domain Eukaryota; kingdom Viridiplantae; phylum Streptophyta; class Magnoliopsida; order Arecales; family Arecaceae; genus Elaeis; species Elaeis guineensis. Next base: position 97,892,960 of record NC_025996.2, on the reverse strand, counting down.
GTTGCACAATAAAGCAATATTATAAAATATGCTATAAGCATCATATGCACCAAGTAATTATTACATCAATCCTATATTAAGTCTTGTGGTTGCACAACAAACTTACTTTAGTTCTTGACATAATTCACTAACCTAGTATGAAGGAAGGCATAGGTAGTGTCCTTAACACCAAGCACTTCAAATTCAAAACTAATTAATCAAATAGACCAGAAAAGTGTAAGATTGGTAGAAGGCTCCCCGTGCTTTCACAACGATCCTAATTAAATAACCACTATTCTTTGAATCACTTTTCTTAGACATCAATTGATCAATCAATTCCAAAGTTGGTTAGCTTTTGGTTTCCACCACTACGACTTAATATGATTTTTATGAGGGCATTTCGGTTTCATGCACATCTTTACAATAATGTATACACTACAATGTAATATACATGCTTCTACATTTGAGATTCATATCAAAACATATGAAATTTCATATTAAGAAAAATGAAGCAAAAGATCGCTCGATTCATCTAGGGTTTGAATAATTAACAAGGCACAACACTTGGCCAACTTCAAAACCTAGGTGACTGAGCACATGATGGAACTATTCAAGGGTGGCTCTGATACCACTGTAGGGTTAGAAGGGCACAACGGAAGCTTGGATTTCAAAATTTTCATAATGAAAATCCAAAACATCTAACCCTAAAACCAGGAGTACCTTGATGATTTCAACCAAAAATCAAATATCGAAGTAGATTTAGAAGAATACCTGACATATTTATTCCAATTTTTACTAGGCACCCAAGTATTCATCCTCCAATGGTGATCCACATGAAAATTGGCTTCAAGGATGTACTCCCTTGGTTAGTCCTTGTTGCAGAATTCTTCTTCCAAGAATTTCTTCCAGCTTCTCCAAGAATTGAACCCTTCACAAGAGTTCCTCTTGCCTTTCTTCCTTCTCTCTTCTTTCTTTTCTTTCCACTCAAATTCCTCCTCTTTTTCTCTCTAAGCCCTTGTCTTAATTTCAGATTTGCTTATCTTAAATAGAAAGAGGCTTGTCTGAAAGTTTTGGATGAAAGAAAAGGCTCGGGACTGCTTATTTATAGGTAGGAAAGAGTTTCACCGGATGGGTGCGCCTATAGCCCAAGCACCTTAAAAACACCATAATCTTAACAAGAGGGGCCTTCTCTCAGAAGGACTCTTCAAAGGGGCACAACAGACTCGAAGCATGTCACATCTGAATTTTTCGATGAATAAAGAGGTGCCTTGGAGCAGGACTCCAAGGCACCTTTTGGCTATCTGGATTCCACACCACCCCATCTTGGGAGTGGAATTCAGATCAAAAATCCCTTAGAATATGAGAAGAGAGAGAGGAGGCACTAATTTAAGAGGTCTTAACCACTTGGACTCTTAATCCTCATCTGGTTAAGGTGCCAACACTCATGTGGCACAAAAACAAGGTGGCACCAAGAGAGAGAGTCCCAGGGAGCTTGGACTCAATCTAATTTGGCATGGAGAAGCCAATTGGTTGCCAACTCTTGGCTAGCCCAATCATGGCTTGACCCAATTAAGAATCTAACTTAATTAGATCAGCCCAAACAAGGACCTAAACCAAATCTTATTTGATTTTAGGGGTTAAGGTTAGCTACATGTGCTAGCATGCTTATAGTTAACCCAATTAGGATTCAATAATCCATAATCTAATCCAACTAGATCCTTGATCAATTCCCTATGTGTGTGACCCATGGGGTTCCACATCTAGCCAGCAGTTAGTCCAGGTACATGTTGACCTAATTAATTAGAAGTTTAGAACCCTTCTAATTAACTTACGTCCAGTACATGTTAACCCAAGTCAATCAATTATAACTCCTTGTTGAACTATGAATTAAACTCTTTAATTCAAAAGAACCTACAAGACAAGATGGACATCTAACAACGTATCATACCTATCTAGAAGATATAAAATTTGATAAAAATACCAAATATATCCTTCAGTGGCAAGTTACCGTGCAATTCAATCCTTCGATCATTCTACATTCCGAATATAACTATGGACATAGAATCATGTCCAGTCCAATTTCATATTCATGTTTCTCTCAATCTAACAATGATGATTTGATTAATGAAATATTAGAATTTTTTTCTAATTTTCATTCTACTTTGATCAAAAACTTCCTAAATCAACATATGATTAGAGTAGGATGCGATCTCCTCTTATCAGGAGTGATCGATTCCTTGTTGACCTACTCACAACCTTCATGAGTACATCACCATATCCAGAACATCCCATTTATATCTTTATAAAGTCATGCTAGGGTATAAACCAAAATATAGATCCATAAAACATAAGGTATTATGGTGATCTCAAGTCTAAGGATCATTTGCACAACTCTCACTTTGAAAACCATCTATTGACATGCAAGAAAGGTTCCATTAGATGTTCTCTTTGTGGATCAATTCAATGAACTCCTTGTCTAATAAGCACGCACATCCTATTATTAGTGTTTCTATACAAGTGATTGTAAGATCAACCACCCTCTCCATTGAGCATACTAAGAAGTGCTAGTCTTTCCGAAAATATTGATCCCCGACTCAATAATCTTATGACTGAGAATATTTCAGACTAAGACTTTCAAGGATTTAGGTCTCACTGGCATGATCTCATCATAGTTCTAAAATCATTATCCTAATCTATGAGATTCATCATAATCTTAATTATTATAAGATGCAGCATATGATGAAGTATAAAGCTTTTTATTCATAAAAATATCATGTACATGAGCATTAATTCTTTCTAGAAGCCAATCGGACTGACACATTAATTCTTTCTAAGATATAATTTCGTACTTAATCTAATTATTTAAGGTAGCTAATTACCATTCACGTAGTGTAAGTATCCATCAATCATCCAGAGCATTAATAAGATGATGACATATATTCTCAAAAGTTGAAAATTTAAGATGTATTATTGAAAATTTGGGACGATGATTGATCCAGTTAGATTGGTGCACGAATCGCTTCCTTAGGATAGACGAGTCTCGAGTTCAAAGTGTAGAGACACTAGAGCGAGGGTGCAGGTGTTTGTTAGAGAATAAGATATCGAGCGTGACGAACATGAGAAGTCACTTAGATGTCTACTCATTCGTCGTGACTTTCTTGATGCCGTAATAGTGTGAATGCTTCTTTGACCTGCGGTGCCTCAGCTGTTCACAATGAGGTGCTGTAGTTTGACTACATCATAACTCGATCTCCTAGTCATACAGAACTTTGAGATGTATGTTGGCTGCAGTAGATTCATTATAGAAATAAGATGCACACTTAGATAGAATCTAACGACCGTGGTAGAAAAGGAGAAACCCTATGCGATTCAGGAGACTGATTTCAAAAAGTCTTCGATCGAAGCAAGTGTGAATACTGAAAAAGAGTTTCCACGGAAATTCACAAATGAATGAGTCGAGCCAATCTTTGCATATGACAGACGATGGCGTTTTACAAATTTTTCATAATCTCCATATTGTTGGGACTCATGATAGAAAAATTGAATCACACAGTAACTACACCTAGAGGTTCATTACTTCCATTCTGCTAGATTGCCACTGAATGCTGCTAGACGTCACTAGTGAATTGTGGGACCAATGAGAATTATTTTGATGGTCAATAATTTTCAGTTGGTGAATTGGAATTGTTCCAATCCATTGAAAGAAATTTTAAATGATATTTTGATGAAGATTAAATATCTCACTAATAGACATAATAGAATCTACGGAATCACACACAAAAGAGGTTCTGACTGATCGAGATGTCGAATAGCAATTTTGAATCGTAAAAGGACAATTATCAATTTGATTGATGATTGGACTCATATATAAAAGTTACAGGGAGGACTTACTAAGAGTTAGTAAGTTGTAGGAGGACTTATTTGCAATTGTTGCTAATTGTTTGATTTGATCAAATAATAGGATTGAGTCCTAGTCAAATTAAATCAGATTTAATTTGATAGAACTTGATCTGTGTTTGACTCAAATTGGGTTTCATAAGTCTAAAAAGTTTAGACTCAATCAAATTTTGATTTAAAAGGAAACCAAACCACCTTGGACCTCATCTATAAAAGATGTTTTACTAACAAAAGGACTCTTCCCTTAAAACATGGCACCCTACTCTTCCTCAAGCCAAGAAGTTCACGCAAAAGAAGGTTTAGCATGGAGATTAGTTGGCGCATAGAATTTATATGGCAAGAAAGGGATATGGGGCGGCACAAGAGTCCAAGAAGCTTTGGACTCTTAACAAACTCCACCTAACCCTAGAGATTAGGTTTAAAAGGAGAGAAAAAATGGGTGCCTCCTAACTAGTCACAATGTGGGAGCATGGAAAAAATTGAGGATGGCATGCGTGAGTTTTGAGAGAGGCGCACAAAAGAAAAAGAAATGGAGGGGCTCCATGAGATGGATGCCTCACCCTTCCTCTCCCTTTCCCTCTTCCTATGTCCATAAGATGGATGCGATTCCTCTCCCTTCCTCTCTTCTTACATCCATGAGATGGATGGCTTCCTCTCTATCTCTTTATCCAAGAGTTGGACATTCTTTCTCTTCCATAATCAGTCCAAGAGTTGGACGGAAAGAAAAGAAAAGAGATTTGATCTCTTGTTCTTCTTTAGATCTTCTTCTTTCTCTTGAAAAGAAAAAAGAAAAAAAAATCAAATTAGATCTGATTTCTTGATCCTCCTATGGATCTCTTTGATTCTCTTAAGATAAGAATCAAAAGAAAAAAAAATTTGACAATCCAAGGAGCAATCTCTGCAGGAGAGCTAGCACCCCGATGAGATCAGGATCTCCTGATCAGATCAACCTCATGTAGATACTTATAGAGGCCGAATACTTGTGCGGCTTCAAAAGGATCTTGAAAACATCCACAGATCATCGAATCGCAGATTCGACGGACCTTGAAGATATCTACGGATTATTGAATTGCAGTGAAGATCTATCCGTGCAAAGGTAAAAATCTGATTTTTATTTCTACATAAATCTTAATCTTGTACATATGATAATGTCTAGCTTTATGTTGAGATATGATCTCTATGCATGCTTGATTAAATTAGATCTAATTAGAGATTTGTTTTAACATTGTTTGGACATAAGGTTGTCCTGACATAACGTTGATACGTTATGTTGCATGGTTGTTCTAGAACGATATTGAAAATTTTTGAAATTTTCTTTCCACTGTATATTAAAAATTTTTGAAATTTCTGCATGCATACCAGATCGTCATGTAATAGCGTTTCCTAACAGGAAGATCAAAGAAATCCCATCGCATTACAAATTACGATTGGCCTGTAGAGCATTTTTCTTTCATACATTAGTTTTAAGAGAAATCTTGATGGATTGTAATGTGACATGTTTAGTCTATTGATGCGTATGTGTATGCTTAACCAATACAAGTGACTCATGGCACATAGTTCATTATGCACATACGCTTAACCAATACAAGTGACTCATGGCACATAGTTCATTATGCACATACGCTTAACCAATACAAGTGACTCATGGCACATAGTTCATTATGCATCCCATTGCATGTCACTGTATTAATAGGATATACCTTTGTTTATTTTTATCCTCCACTTCTTCCTATTATTAGCAAAATCAAGTCATACTAGACAAACCGCATGAGACAGAACCAACTTTTCCATCTCTTCCTTCCCTTCTTTTGTCTCCATACTCTCATTGATTTTAATCATTCTCATATATTTGATAATAGAATCCAGAACATGCAATGCATATGCATGCTTGGGTGACTATGATTCCTCCCAAAAAAAATGTCGAAACATGGTCACGGACAGGATTAAGGGGTATTGCTTTTTAATTTTCCCCTTGGATGACAGGTGCATCCATCACAAAAGAGTTAAAATGTTCAATAAAGAAAATCAGTTTGAGTTGAGATTACGAAGTTTCAAATTTTCGAGAAAAAAAAGAAGCTACTGTAGAGATTCCCCTCTTCAAAAGAGCTTTTGAATTTTTTTTTTTTCAAAACATAACATTTTATTTCCCAATGGAGACTTTTGTTTTGATGGGCATCCCAGACTCTAATTAAAGGAGCAGATACATGTTTCCTTTTTATTTCTCTTGAAATGCAGCTTCTTTTTGATGTGGAATCTGCTGACGAGAGAGGCCAACTACAAAGCATTTTCCAGTTATGGAGTAGCAGATGAATACAACAGAGACTTCAAAGTCACATCATTGCAACGTGAGAAGCACCAAGAAGACAAAGGTGATGTTCAAATGAATGCAACTACAGAAACCAATCAACCAGCTTCTTCAGACAATATCAGACCTTTCACATTAATCTCTACTTCCTCTCTAAAATTCCCTAGTATATTTTGAATCCTTCATCACATTTCTTGAAAGACCTCTTTTTCCTTTTATGCTTCTCCAATTTTCCCCCTCTCTCTAAGAGAATAATGCCCCTCTCTCCTAAGCAAATCACTCTCTTTCCACAGCCTATCAAATCAATCCAACAGAACCTTATGGTAGCATAACCGATCTCCTCCAAGTAATCTAAGCCAAATAACTCCCTCACCGGATTTGGATCACCTTAGTTTCTTTACCATACTTCAGGCATAATCCACCAACATATATATCCAAAAATCTAAATGAGAAACACTTTGTATAACACTTCTTTCATTTTTTTAGCCTTTATAAAGCTGATGCACACGCTACAAAGACCCAACCATTTAGTATCATGTCAGTCATTCATAGATTAAACATTAAAATGGGTCTCTCCCTACACTCACTCAACTAAGCTAACAAAATTAATTTATTAAACTAATGCATGTAACGCATGCAAATCCTTAGCATCCAGAGCTTATCAATTATGTGGATGCGAAAATTAAGGATCCAAGAATGTTGGAGTCTGAGTTCTATTAAAGTGCTGAGGAAATTAAGAATGCTCAAAACTCAAAGATGCTAACCTGCTCTCTGAGTTGAGTGCATTTTTTACTTTTAAAAAAAAAATGAAAGAAGGAGACAAACACGCAAGCAAAATGGTCTGGGACAAGATTAATTTGATCTGGGACAAGCTTAATTTGACTTGGAAAACGGCGAATCAAAGAATAGAAGCTGACCTCAATTTTAGATTGTGGCTCTTAATAGCTAGCTGGTGTCCAAGCTCACACCTCAGGTTCAAAATGGAATCAGCATCAACAGCCTATACATAGCAAAAGCCAGAAAGGAAAAATCATTGCCATTCTGATTTCCAAAATACCAAATCAGCAACTTGTATGTACATATCTGATTACATACACAAAAATGTGCAACTCTACACGAGAGCAAGTTAAAGCAATCAACCAATAAGTCAATAGAACAGAAACTAGCTAAAATGCATAACTGACAGACATTCGTTGCAGCTTCAGATTCTGGAGGCTTGTATACGGTTCAAAGAAAATGAAAATACAATAATGAAAAAGGAATAAATGCCAAAATTAAATCCTCTGAGTTTGGACCCTTCAACATAAAAATCAGCAATCTTATAATGACAATAAATATGTTGCCTCAAGAATGAATCTCAGTCATTTCTAAACTTATTAACTAGAATCTGTGAAGCATCAAAGTACTGGTTGGAAAACCCAGCCAACCTTGAATGAAGCCTCAAAGAATATCCTTATCAACATAATGCCTCTCCAGAAAACAAAATTCAGGGAATTAGAACCAATATCCCCAAGATGTCTTTGAAATTTAATTTTCAAAAAGAATTTTGAAAATGATACCACTGACTTGAGTTCAAGTTCCGCCCTTCACCTGATTTCGGCAGGGGTGTCTCATTACTTCAGTTGTGAGACTGAAAAACCATTTTATTTTTCTTTTGTTGTTTTAGTAAGAACTTTAGGCAGTTCTCAAAACAAAGACAGCGAAAAAAATATGCCTAAAGTCAAGACTAAAGGAATGCATAAACCAACAATCCCATAGCTTTGACCTGGTTCACACATATGGCTTCGACACCTATTCCTTTGGGATCATTTATCATTTAAAGAAAAGGAAAGAATCAAAGAATAAATGGTTACTCAAATCAAGATTTCTCCAGGATCTTATGTCAATCAAAAAAACAAAAAAAATGGTGCAAAACAAAGCAATATTGTAACAGACTACTTGTCATGCCCCCGATCTGAAATTGCGAGCCAAGGGTCCCAGCAACCACCACATACGCTTGCAAAACTCTCTTCACAAGCATGCAAGGAATTCCAAACACAAATCCATACATCACAGTAGAATTAATTCAAATAACTACAAGTCGAAATATAATTAATTAACCAATCAAAAGAATAACCAAATTTAAAAGTCTTACATCAAATAAATCTCCACTAAAAATTAAAAAAATGACAATAATAGATCTAAATCCAACGATGTTGATAGTATCAAATCACTCCTCTAATCTCATCCTCAAGTAATACTCATGTCCGCAATTAAGTATCTGAATCTGAAAATAAAGGAGAGATAATGAGCTTGAAAGCTTAGTAAGTAATGAATATCTCAACTAGACACTTAGATATTATCATATGATATTATAAATAAATACCATGAATAAACATAGAAACATATTCCATGCTAAATTATTCAAATCAAATTATTTCAAATATTATACATACATAATCATAAATCCAATTTGAAACAAATCACATATAGCTCAAACAAGGTTTCAGGAACCGGTACCGAGATCCATACCGGTTCCTACTCAGTACAGTACAGTATAGTACCATACCATACCATGTCGATTCGTACCGACACTAAAAAAATCAAAAAATTTCCACCCACTATCAATAAAAAAAACCGCACTGAACCATACCAAACCAGACCCGTACCACATCGAACCGGACTGAACCATCTGGTTTCGCATGATTCGGGCCCGTACTGTACCGAATCGATCGGTACAATCCGGTTCGGACCATGTACCGAAAAATTGGCCTGAACTGTGCCTATTTTCCACTAGTACGGTACGGTATGGGGTGTACCAACCGATTCGGGCCGGTATGGAATACCATGAACTCAACAGTCTTTGACTATGGTAGCATCTATGCCCTGTGGCGAGGCTAGAGCTCAATAATAATTAGAGTACTAATGCATAACCTTCATTGACAGAATCCACTGAATACCAATATACAACATCCATTGGCAAGGTCTACTGAACACTAATGCACAATCCCCATTGGCAGATCCACTAAATACCAATGCATAACCCCTATTGACAAGATCCACTGAATACCAATGCATAAACCCTATTGGTAAAATCCACTGAACACTAATGCATAACTCTCATTGACAAGATCCACTGAACATAGTTAGCCTGAGAGCTCAAATCTGATATATACAAAAATACTTTTGCAAGATAGCATATATGTCACAATCTTATCAATAATATACATTTTCATAACAAATCAATGAATCACAATTTTGTAAAAACAATCTTAAATTTGCAAATCATTATCTATGCAAATACAATTTCACAAATCATAGGTAAAATAAAAAGCAATTATTTGCTTTCAAAATGAAATGATTTAAATGAAATATCTCAAATGATGGTCCATTACTTACCTCTGCAAAAACAATGAGCAGACAGACTTAATCAATCCTGAGTAGATCCTTCAGAACCTATTATTTAAAAATATATTCGTGCATTAATTTTAGTTCATAACTAATCAAAATAAAAATCCCAAATTAAAACCTCACATAAGATTGAACCAAATATTAGGTGTGCCTCAAAGATTAGGTTCCCCAGAATAAGATCAGACTAGGATCATTCTAAGAAATCCTGGAAGATGGATCCTCTAGATTCACCAATCCCAAGATAGAAACACAGTTGAGTAAGACAATGGATAAGATAGAGAGAGAAACTTTGAATAGAGAGAAACAATCTAAGAGAAAATTCATAAAGAGAGAAAGTAGAGAGACTAAAGAGAGAAGACAGAAAATCCTCTTTTCTTGCTTTCCTTTTCTTTTTCTTTTTTGTTTTTTTCTTTCTTTTTTTCTTCCTCTCTTCTTTGGCAGAATAAGGGACCCACTAATCCCCTAATTTTCCCAAAGCGGGGGAGGTCCTCCAGCCGATGGTGCCCATGACCGAAAAAGCAAACCACAGCGGCACGACCGAAAGACCCTAATCCAATGACCGACAGCGACGAACAACAATGAAGAAAATCAAGAAAATCATGAAAAAATAGGGAAAATTCAGAAGTTTTGTTTTTCCAAGAAAATCCGACAGTAGCCAGCTAGAATCAAAGGTCTATGGGCTAAGAATGATGGAAAGAAAGGTTAGCTAGGGTTTTAGGGGACCTTTACCTTACTTCTGGCGAGAACAGTGAATTCGATCCATAATTTCTGGAGAAAAATAGGGAAGAAGAGATGCGATTGTGGGGTGATTTACTTCAAAGGAGGGTTCAATGCCTTAAATAGAGACCAAGAAAAGAGTTGGAGATTAGAAATAACTTGAATCCCAATCAAACTGGGACTCCTTTCAGTCGGAGAAGAAGGCAAGGAAGAGAACTCCTTCAGGAGTTCCTTCTTCCACCGTATTTTCTAGCATGTGTTGCACGTGCTGGTTTTTCCCCCTTTTCTTTATTTGGGCTGGGTTAGGATCTGGATATTACATTCTCCCCCTAAAAAAAATTTATTCTCGAAATTTCTTACCCATGCTTTCGAAGAGATGTGGATATTTCTACTTCATTTCATCCTCTAATTCCCAGATAGCCTCTCTTTCTGTGTGATGACTCTATTGCACTTGGAAAGGAATAACATGACGTCTCAGCACTTGATCTTTATGATGCACCATCCGCACAGGATATTCTTTATATGATAGATCCTTCTGAACTTGCAAAGGCTCAAATTCCACGACATGATTTGGATTTGAAATACATTTCTTTAACATCGAAACATGAAAAACATTATGCACTCCAGCAAGTAAAGATGGTAAGGCAATATGATGGGCTGCCTCACCAATTCTTTCCAAAATCTCAAATGGGCCAATATATCTGGGGTTCAACTTGTCCCAAATACCAAGCCTCAAAATTCCCTTTGAAGGAGATACTTTAAAGAAACACATGTTCTCCGACTTAGAACTCTAACTCTCATCTTCAAACATCTATATAACTCTTTTGGCTACTCTAAGCTGCTCAAAGTCGTTCCTTGATTAACTGAATATTCTTAAATTACTTATTGTACAAGTTCAAATCCCAATAATCTTCGCCCAACATCCTCACAGCAAATCAGCCATCAGCATCTTCTACCATGAAATGCTTCGTAAGGTGTAATCTAAACACTAGCTTGATAACTATCATTATAAGCGAACTCAATCAAGGGTAGGTGCTCATTCCATGAAGCTTTCATATCCAAAATACAAGCTTTCAGCATATCTTCTAAGGTCTGAATAGTCCTCTCTGATTAGCTATCAGTCTGCAGATGAAATGTTGTACTGAAATTCAATTTAGTCCTTGAGGCTTTGTGCAAACTCTTGCAAAACTACGATACAAATTGGTGTCCCAATCTGATACAATAGTCACTACCATTAGAATTCCATGTAGCCTTATAATTTCCTTTATATATAATTTTGCTAATCTTTCCAAACTAAATGCAACTCTAATTGATAGAAAGTGTGCAGACTTTGTTAATCAATCCAAATTACCCAGATTGCATCATTACCACCAGAAATCTTAGGTAATCTAGTTACAAAATCTATAGTGATATGTTCCCACTTTCATACTGGAATATCAAGATGTTAAAACAATCTTGCTAGCCTCTGATGTTTAGCTTTGACTTCCTGACAAACTAAATATTGAGCTATAAATTAAGCAATTTGTCTTTTCATATTATTCCACCAATATATCTGTTTCTTGCTTTGCCAGGTAACAAGATTACCTCCCACAAAAGTACAATAGCCGGAAGTTGATCTTCTATTAGTTATACTTCCTGCCCAATCTGCATCGATGTAAGCTTCTATTTGCAAATGTCCTCTATTTTGAAATAGCAATCCCTTTCCAGGTGTCCCCTTTAGGTACCTTAAGATTTTGTAAGCAGCCTTAAAGTGTTTTGATCCTGGTGAATGCATAAACTGGCTTACCACACTCACTGCAAAAGCTATATCAGGATGAGTATGTGATAAATAGATAAGTTTACCCACAAGTCTTTGGTACTTTTCTCTATCTACCACCTACTTGGTTTCTGCAAGCTACAACTTCAAGTTGGGCTCCATTGGAGTTTCAATTGTCTTGCATCCGATCATTCCAGTTTCACTAAGTCTAAGACATACTTTTGTTGGTTGATGAAGATTCCCTCCTTGGATCTTGTAAATTCCATGTCAAAGTACTTTAGAACCCCCAAATCTTTGATCTCAAACTCTTGTACAAGTTTTCTCTTAAGTTCTATAATTTCGGCACTATCATCACCAATCATTATTATATCATCTACATACACAATCAAAGTAGCTAGTTTATCGATTTTTGAGTGCTTGAAGAATAGTGTATGGTCAGCTTGAATCTGGATATAACCGTAGCTTTTTATTGTCTTCCCAAACCTCTCGAACCATACAAGGTAACTGTTTAAGTCCATACAAGGATTTTTTCAGTCTACATACCTCATTGGTCCCGAAGTCCTTAAAATCGAGTGATAGATCTATAAACACTTCTTCCTCCAAGTCTCTATTTAGGAAGGCATTTTTTACATCAAGTTGATATAGAGGCCAATTGGAGTTTACCGTCAGAGAAATAAGAACTCGGATTGAGTTTATTTTTGCAACTGGGATGAAGGTCTCCTGATAATCAATACCATAAGTTTGAGTGAACCCCTTGGCAATAAGTCTGGCCTCGTACCTTTCAACGCTCCTATCTACCTTGTACTTTACAGTAAAGACCCACTTGCATCCTACCGTTGTCTTGCCTCTTAGACTCTTAGTAGTTCTACAATCTCCCAAGTTTCATTCTTTTCAAGAGCATTCATCTCCTCCTTCACTGCTAATTTCCAATTTGGATCACCTAGGGCATCCTGAATAGATCTTGGTACATGCAGGTTAGAAATATTTGAAATAAATGCTTTATAATTATTGGACAATTTTTGATAAGACATACTTGGCAATAAGATGATTGGTACAGGATCTTGTTCCTTTTCTGAGGGCAATTGGAACATCAAGGTCAGACAACTCAAGAGTAGATTTAGAATTATCTTTAGTGAAAGGACCATCATTCATAGGAGGACTATCATTCAGGGGTGCTGACTGACCAGTTGCAGGAGATATATTTGGATTAATAGTACTTCTCTGAGGTTTTCATCTAGTATAAACCTGAAGCTCAGGTTTCGGATTACTCGGATCCATGTGTAGTAATTCTCCCCCTGTTTCAGATTCCATCATGCCCGGCACCTGTGGACTAAACAAATCCTTTTCTTCATTATTTGGATCAGTTATTTCCTTGGTTTGTTTATCAAAGTAAATTGGAGTTTCAATGAAATTTGGTAGTGGTTCAAAAATTTTCCAAAAATTTTCTTCTTTAATATTCTCCCCCTGAAGATAATTTTTATTGAAATAGGGTTGTTTTTCCACAAAAGACACGTCCATGCTTACATAAGTCTTCTTTGTTAGTGGGTTAAAACACTTATACCCCTTTTTATTTGAAGCATATCTAATGAAAACACGTTTTTCAGCCTTGAGATCCAATTTGGGTCGAAAAAATTATGGAACATGAACAAAACAAATGCATCCAAATGTTTTTAAAGGCAACTCAGAGTGCAATCGAAAGTTCAAAAAAGATGTCTTTAAAGTATGTAAAGGGGTTTTAAATTTGAAAACACGAGTTGGCATTCTGTTGATCAAATAGAAGGTAGTTAAAACAGCATCTCCCCAGAGGTATTTAGGAATATTCATAGAAAACATGAGAGCCCTAGCAACTTCAAGTAAGTGCCTGTTTTTTCTTTCAGCAATACCATTTTGTTGGAGAGTGTCGCGGCATGTTGATTGATGTAGAATGCCTTTATCTCTTAAAAATTCTCCTAAACACTCATTAAAATAATTCCGTTGTCTGATCGAAGAATGCAAATTTTTGAATTAAATCGGGTTTCAATCATATAATAAAACTCTTTGAAAAATCTTTCCACTTCAGATTTTTTGCTTAGTAAGTAAATCCAACACAACCTACTGTGATCATCAATAAAAGTTACGAACCATCTTTTTCCAGATAAAGTAGTAACCTTTGACGGTCCCCAAACATCACTATGAATTAAGTAAAATGGTTTGGAAGGACTATAAGATTTTGAAAGAAATTTAACACGATAATCTTTACATAAATGGCAACTTTCACATTGAAACATAGAATAATCTACTCCTTTAAACAATTTAGGAAATACGCATCTTAAATAAGGAAAACTAGGATGGCCTAGTCTAAGGTGCCATTGCATTATTCGTTCAAAAACAGAAATTGAACAAGTATTACTCAGTCCTTGAGAGTTTTTATTATCAAGGAAATCTTCATTGAAGTAGTATAGCCCATTTATCCCTCTAGCACTACCAATCATCTTCCCTAAAATCCGATCCTGAAATGTACAATGGGAGCCAAAGAAGGTAAGACAGCAATTAGAGTCCTTCAAAAATTTACCGACAAATAACAGGTTGCAACCAAGTTTAGGGACATGAAGTACTGATTTAAGACTAATATTTTCAGATATTTTGATTAGGCCTTTGCCTACAATAGATGAAAGACTACCATCTACTATTCGTACTTTTTCATTACCAAAACAAGGAGTATATGAAAAAAATAGATTAGACAAATTGGTCATATGATCAGAAGTCCCTGAATCAATGATCCATGGAGCGGAATTCAAAGTACTAGAAATGGCTAAGGAATTTCTACCTGAATGGGCCAAAGAACAATTAGGTGTATCAGATGATGATGGATTAGCCTTTAGCAGTTTCAAAAGTTGATCAATCTGCTCTTTGTTGAATGGACCCGAGTCAGCTACAGTGGCACTGGTTTGTGATCGTCTAGATTTAGGTTTGCTCTTTGTTGAATGGACCCGAGTCAGCTACAGTGGCACTGGTTTGTGATCGTCTAGATTTAGGTTTCCAATTGGCTGGTTTTCCATGAAGCAGCCAGCAAGTTTCCTGAGTATGATGTGGTCTATTACAGTGATCACACCATACCCAAGGCTTCTCATCGTGCTTGTGCTGATTAGGGACACTCCGAACACTAGCATTAGCTTCAGCAGCAACCAGCGCGGAGTTCTCAATCAGACCACTCGTGCCACTATTCTTTTTCCCGAGCATTACTGATCTATGGCTTTCCTCCCGACAAACCTCTGAAAAAACTTCATTGAGTGAAGGCAAAAGATTTCATCCAATAATCCTTCCTCAAACCTCATCAAATTTGACATTGAGACCAGCAAGAAATTTGAAGACTCGATTAGCCTCCATAATTTTCTGATTGTGTTTGCAATCGTCAAGAGACTTCCACTCATAATCATTGAACAGGTCCAGATCTTACCATATTCGTTTCAGAGAATGGAAGTATTTGGTGACAGTGTCACTTCCTTGCTGGACTTCCCAAGTTTTAGAATAAGTTCATATATTTGAGATTGATTACCCAAATCAGAATACATTTGGGTAACATTATCCTACAGTTCCTTAGCATTCTAATAACACATGTAATTGGAACTAATATCCTCATCCATAGAATTCACAAGCCAAGTCATTACCATTGAGTTTTTAGCATCCCAGATTGGTACGTCGGATCTGCACTGTCCGGAGCCAATGTATCTCCTGTCAAGTAGTCGATTTTGCCTCTTCCTCGGACGTACATACGTACCGATCGAGACCAGCATAAGAAGTTATTACCATTGAGTCGAATGATGGTAATTTGGACCGGATGATATTCAGCAGCAGAAGGGACCCAAGGAGCATGGGTCACGACAGCAGGACTTGGATTGGTAACGGCAGCAGGGCTTGGATTAGTAGACGGAGTTGATTGGGAGGAGACGTCAG
The DNA here is from genome assembly GCF_000442705.2 of Elaeis guineensis. Classification (NCBI taxonomy): domain Eukaryota; kingdom Viridiplantae; phylum Streptophyta; class Magnoliopsida; order Arecales; family Arecaceae; genus Elaeis; species Elaeis guineensis. The sequence goes on along the minus strand of NC_025996.2, from coordinate 97,876,983 downwards.
ACATGGTGAAAAAAAAACAGGACAACAGCGGTGGCGTATGGGTGGCGGCGGCGTATGAGCGGCGGCAGCACTAGGACGACCACAGGAGCAGAATAACATCATGCTCTGATACCATAAAAGATGTGAAAATGATTGTTTATTTTTGTATATACAGCTACAGTCAGTTCTCTCCTCTTATAGGTAGAGAATATAACAAATTAGGAAATAATCTCCTACACTAATTACAGGATATTCCTAGAATGTTACAAGATATTCCTAGAATATTTACAGAATATTCCTAATCTAGACAAAAAAAGGAAACAATTCCTTTACAGAAAAAAATGGATGCCACTGATTATGTGATCCGGTCCCTTTTTCCACACAAAGTATCATGAGTATTTTTGATAATTTCACCTTGGTTCAGTTTAACAACTTAAGGTGGAGAAATGAGAGTTATAGATAATAACAATGAATGTTTATCAAATTAATAAAAATCATAAACATCTTTAATTCAATCAGTTCAAAAAGATAAAAGAAATATTCCTACAAGTATATAATAAATTATTAGGGTTCATGCATTTGCAAATATATTTCAAGCTGAAAACCTCAGTTCACATTCAGTTCATTTATTAATCAAATAAGTCCATTTTAAGCTGAATGTTAAGCTGAACATGAGTTGCAGACAAACAGCTTACACGTTTGAGTTTGGACAGCCCTATTCAGGAGCACGATCACAAACTCTGCATTGAAATCTGTTTCCAAATCTAAAAGCCTGCCATGTATGGCAGAAGGTCCCAAAGTTGAAACTCTGTTTCCAGTCCTCAACAGGAACTAAACCACATCAAGTTCTAAATTGATCAAGATTTTACATGATCTGTAATAGAAATTTTTGGATATCTTTCCTTATCTGTATTCTTTGAATTCTGGAATTGCCATTATTTGCTAGTTGTTGGAGTCCCTTAAGGACTCTATTCCTAGGATTTAGGAAGATTAGCTGACCTAAGGAGGGGAATAGCTGATATAATCTTTGAGCTCAGAGTTAATAGTTGGATGTGAGGAAAACATAAATAAAGAGGCGCTGACCTCTAGATTCCTTACCTCACTATTTCTTCTCTCTCTTATATCTCTTTCCCTTGTTTTCTTCTCTTCCCTCCCCTCTTTTATTTTTTTAAAAAAGGTAATATTTGCTGTTGCAAGATAGCAAAACAAGGTTTAGATTTCAAATCTGAGAAGTTCTTAGATCTAAATATGTTCTTCAGTTGTTTTACCACTGCTTTTCTTTTGCATCAATTTTAAGTCCATAACATTCAGGTCTACATCAAAACTATATGCCCATTTCTTGCTCTTTTCCCTCTTAATCATCAAGAATATACAAGGTTAGCACTCAATATTTTCTGCTATGGGTGAAGGGCCACAAGCAAGTTTGGCCCTTATAAGCAAAAATACTGGGAGGGTTATTGCTGCTTCATTAAACTTGGAAACAAGGGCTATTCCAAGGTTCGCCATCTTGGTACCAAACCACATGTCGGTACCATCCTATTACAGCGTTGATACACGGTTCGGTGCAATATGAGATGGTGTAATGGTATGAGACTGTTACGGTATGGTACGCTCCATACTGGGTGGTATGGTTCAGTACAACAGACCATGGGTGGTTCATTGTCTGATTATTGTTTTTTTCCAAATATATTTATGCTAATTATTCAATTGGAACATATATAAGGACAATGTAAGGCTTGAAATGGGTCCAGGCTAGCTCGAGGCCCATTTGGCTTGTCCAACTCTGGACACAGAGTCTAGCATCAATCCTTTCACCACACCCAAGACTCTTCTAGGCTAAGGTTAAGGGCTCAATTCCCCACCTTGCCAAGAGATAGTGTGCTGACTTTCTGAGACTCAACCATTTTATACAACTCTATATATTTTGTCTCTACTTGGGAAATCTGACTCAATGAAATCCATTGGATGATGCAATTTCAGTCATCCCACCATGTGCTCGCTCATGCACTATAATACAACCCTTGGAGTGCTCTCGATATTCAAAAAATATGCACTTCCTCAAAGGTCAAGTATCCCAACAGATTGGGAGGCAAGGTCTCAAATGGGCCAATTCTAGTGTTTAACCAATCCATAGCTTGTACAAGATGGATGGGATTGACCTTGAGGGCACACGGTTAAGGATGTAGGCTAAAGTCAAAATGCATCTCCACAAAAAATCATAGGACATTTAGAATGCACTATCATTGACCTAACCACATCTAACAGGATGCAATTCCTTTGCTTTGCAATACCATTTTGTTATGGAGTGCCAGGATTTGCAAATTGTCTCTAATACTCTTTTTCTCACAAAAATTGCTCAGCTAAGTACTCGTGCCCACAGTCATTCCTTAGAGCACTCAATTTGCTCCCTTTTTGATTCTTAACCTCCACCAGGAAGTGCCTAAAGCAGGTGTAAGATCTGGCTGGCCCAGCCAGCCCAACATAATTGGGTCCCCCTTGATAGGCGGTGCCCACTCTTAACCCAAAGCGAACAGGGGAAGATATCCCTTGTTCCACCACCTCCCACCCACACGCTCTCTCTTTCTCTCTCATTCCCCCAAGCTCCCTCTTTCTTTCGCTCACGCATGCACTCTCTCTTTCTCTCTTTCTTCCCACTCGCCCTATCTCTTTCCCCATCTTCCTCTTCTTCTTCTTTTCTCTTTCTTCTTCTTCCTCCTCATTTCTTCTTTTCCCTTCTTTGGCGTGGTCTGCTGCCCTAGTTCTCTCCCTCATCAACTTGAGTAAACCCTAAACCTCTCTTAGCATTTAATCTGATTTAAATCTGGATTGAATTATTAGATGGTTTGGGGTAATAGAGGAAGAATGTTAAGGGAAGATTATTGCTGATTTTGGGGCGGATTGAATCTATCTATGGTAGTCTGAGATTTTTAATTCTCTAATGGTTCAGTATTTCAATCTAACAATTTAATTGGGGGTTGTCAACTTATTGCTCAACCAATTCGCAAAATTTGGAAATTTTTGGATGCTATTTGATAGGATAAATAAGTCCTAGATTGGGGCTGTTGTGTAGAGGAGAGCAGTTAACTAGAAATTTAGGTTTTAGAATTTTAAGTAGTTTTATAGATTATTGAAGAGAATAATATGATACTGATTTCAGATTATATGTATGTGTTTCTGATTATTAGGTTCCAAAGAGTATCGGTAAAGCACTAGATAACTTAATGATGGATATTTGTAAGGTAAGTAACCTCTACTTAAAATAATTACATAAAATGGTAAGTGCATGTTACTTGAAATTGTTCATTGATTTAAATGCTACCAAATCTTTGAGAATTACATCATTTGTTGCTATACTGGCCAGATTGAGCTAAGCATGAATCATAGAAATATGAGTATTTCAAGTCTTAAGCATTCAAGGTATGTTGCGAACTGATAATTATAGGTTTCTTAGAATGATTTCTAATTGATAGAATTCTAGAGAAATTTGTATGAATCTTTGGATTTCAAGTTAGCAAATGTGAATACATTGATTTGGAAAATTATGTTGCATATGGATTATCAAAAGTTTGATGATTAGTCACTTTTATGAATTTTATGTATTGATTTAAAATGTTATATATGTTGCAACTTATATGCATTATAGTAAAGATTGTTTGAGTTGAGTTTGTGTATACGTACTATGTTTTGGACCCCATCACACGAGGGTTGTACATTAGCAATTGATATGGATTATTCCAAAACTTGGTACTCTGGACCCACTCCATAGGAGTTAAATGCAATACTCTAGTCTTACTCCATAGGGGTTAAATGCAATATTGTGGACCTACTCTGCAAGGGTTAAATGCGGTATACTGGGCCCTGCCACAGGTTAAATGCGGTATACTAGGCCCTGCCACAGGGATTATATGTGGCCGTGGTCATATAAAATGATAAGTTAATATAGTGCTTTTGAAAGATACGATCTTATGATATCATTGGAAACTTGGAGGTAATCATCTAGTTTCTATGTGGATTTTGAAATACCTCAATTTATATATGAGTTTTCCTTGGTTTGCATGGTTATATCTATATTATAGGGCAGTAAGTTTAACTCTATCTATAAATATGATATTATTACATTAGTTTTTATATCAAGTGCATATTTAGCTTCAGCAACTTGATTTCTTTGACACTGTCTTGATTACTTACTGGGCTATTAGCTCATCATTGTAATTTCTATGCTTTTTCAGAGCTTGAAGTATGATGAGGATAGGTAGAGGTTGGAATGTGAGATTAGAGCAAGGATCTAGTTAGCCGTCTCAGACCAACCTTCCAAATTTTGTAGAACCCTCTCTATACTATCTTTTGTATAAATATGTAAATTATGTGATTGAAGTTAGCTATGTATGGCAGTTGTGAATGTTTTGTTTTAGAATTTGAGTTAATAAATCTTAACTTGTGAGTATTACTTGTTAGTTTGTTATGTTTTGAAAGGTTGTATGCCTTGCATGCTTATAGAGACAGTCTTTATAAGTATACGGCGGTTGTTAACAATCTTGATTTCTAAATTCAGAATCGGGGCATGACAGCAAGGTTCGCTGAACCACCCCAAACTAGATGGTGCAGAGAATGCTGAACCATACCGATGACTAACCGGTGTGGTTCGAGCATCCAATTCAGAATGTTGGTGAAGATGGAGCGAGGGAGAAGGAAAAAGAGGAAGAGAGAGGGAAAGAAAAGAGAGGCTGTCGATGGCCCATCGAGGCTACCGGAGGGCCGCCAAAGCCTTCGAGGCTCTTGATCCTCTGCAAGATGTGAGAAGAGAGAGAGATAGAGAAAGAAGGGAAGGGACAGAAGAGGAAGGACCGGAAGGTGGTGGGGAGGCCGTCAGAGGGCCGTCGAGTGGCCATCATGGCTGTCGGACACCCCAAAATAGCCCCGCAGCCACCACAAGGTCGAAATTCATTGTCGGTCACTCAAATCAATTGCCAGCTTCACTGTGCATCATGTTTTTTAAAAAACATGACAAAATAGGGGCAAACCCCTATTTGGAATCCGTGGTGGCCGTAGGGCTATTTTGGGCCATCCGAAAGCCACGACGGCCTCTCCGTTGTCTTCCACACCCTTCTTTTCTCTGCATTCACCTCTCTCTATCTCTTTCTTCTCGCATTTTCTCTCACAGAGGATTGCAAAGCTAGGAGGCCTTGACAGCACTCCAGCGACCTCCATGGCCCTTCGATGGCCACCACCAATGTCTCCATCGGCCTCTCTTTCCTTCCCTCCCTCCCCCTCTCTTTCTCTCTTTTCCTCCCCAATTCATCTCTCATGTCAGTGTTAGTTCGAGCACGCTATAGTCCAGTACAGGACATACAGACTCGTACCATCGGCCGACCGGCATGAGGTCTAGTTTCGAGTCGGCTATCCTTGGTCTAAAGCAATCCAAAATTGATTTCTAAGAAATCAAATAAACATAACCACATTGCATGCAATCATCTATGAATGTGATGAGATTTATTATTTTGCACATATCTGAATGAGCTAGCTCTAATACCAAAGAAGCTCTCATTACCTTACCGAATAGGTTCCTTATTGCTTTTCAGCCAAACAAGACTTGCATATGGTAGATTGACACCAAAGAGCAAGCCCAAAAGACCCTCTTTAGCTAATCTCAAATGACATCTTGCCAATGCAGCATGCAATCTTACAAACTCAAAAATCAAACCGTCATATGTAATATTTGGTAAAGAACAAGAATCATCCAAATCCAATATATTAAACCATCTTACAGCTAGCCATATTCATACAAAATTCTACTCAAATGTCGACCTTCCATCACTATTAAAACCAATAGAAAAACTAAGTCCTAGCAAAATTGCAATTGAAGGCAAGTTTCACCAAGTTCCAAGGACATAGAGAACATCCTAAAGTACTGTGTGCCGGCCAGGGTTCGCCGTACCGGGCCGAACCGTCCGATACGAGGCGTACCGAGCCGGACCAGTACTTTACCAGTCCGGTTCGGACCTTTTCTTCGCGCCGTGGACAGCGAGAGATACCCCCAGATGGGCTTCCTATATTACATGATGGAGAGGGCAAAGAAACAGATCAGTGAGAATGATCCCAAGCATGCTCAAGAATTCATTAACATTATTGAGCGTCGTTGGGACTATCAGATGGGCAGAGATTTGCATCTAGCTGGTAAGTTTGGATTCAAGAATGTTTTAAAATATTTTTTCGAAGCATGAAAATAAAATTGTGCTTAATCGGTCTTGAAATTTATCTGCAGCTTATTACTTGAATTCGAGATTTCAGTATACTATTTCGGAGATAGATATGGATAGCGAGCTTCTTGCTGCTCTTCGCAATATCATATATAAGATGATGCCCGATCCAGAAATCGCGTCGTTGCGTCTACAAGAGGTATGCTAGTTTAAAACAGATGTAATTATTCAACTGAATTCGATCTGATATATTTATAAATAATAAATATATTTTGTTTCAGACGAAACAGTTTAGAGAGGGATCAGACAGTTTTGGAGTCCCATCAGCTGTCGTAAGCAAAAGGCAGATGAATCCAGATAAATTACATATCAATAATGAGCAATGTAGATTGATATGTAATTTTGCTTAATAATATCATCAAATTTGATATGTAATTTTGCTTTTGTAGCTGAATGGTGGATTCATTTTGGAACGTCAGCAGAAAATTTGAGACATATGGCTGTCCGTATTCTTTCTCAGACGGTCTCTGCTAGTGGCTATGAGCATAATTGATCCACTTTCGCCTTTATCCACAGCAAACAGAGAAATCGTCTGACACAAAAATGCCTCGACGATCTTGTATATGTTCACTACAATCTGAGGTTGAGGCTAAAAAAATATTCAGGAGAAAGTTCAGTTGAAGTACACTGATCCGACGCTGGATGATTATGCCGACGAGGATGACGATCCGATCATTGGATGGCTTGCAGGTCAGCAGCAGGAGCCAGAGCTTGATGAGTCAGGATCCCCTCCACGACCAGGCAGTGTGGTGGCGAGAAAGATCAGGGTAGATCCAGGGCAATGGGCAGAAAAAAATATTCCACATAGGGTTCCAGCTAATCAGCCACAGTCTGAGGGGACATAAGAGACTCATTCATCACATGACTCGCTATCCGATACATCTTTCTAGAGATTCGAGTGACAGATGTATAGATGATCCTCCCGATAGCCAGCAAGAAGGCATCCATTCTCCCAATCACAGGAAACTCAATCACAGAGGGGCACAAGGGGGAAAAGAAAAAGATAGTTGTACGTGCACCACTCTCGAGAGTACAGGAGCTATCTGGTTCAGATACGGACACCAGGGAGAGTGATGATAATATTGATAGTAGTAGCCATGAATCTGATGATCAGGGAGAAATTGGAGAACAGAAAACCACCGTTTATGAGACAGCCACATGATGATATTCGATTCACCGATGAGTCTCAGTTTACGCATGTCACACAGGATAGGGATCATGGTGGACGAGTCAGTAGAGATCGTGGGGAGCCGATTTCATATAGATGACGGGCTCCTAGAGGTCGTCTAGCACATGATGCAGCTGCGGACGATCTTGCACGTGGAGATCATCCTCGCATTATGGATCCTATTATCCACAGCCACCTTATAATCCATATGCATATGGTGCATCCGAGACATCATCTTCTAGTGATTACTACCCTATACAGCCTGAAGTATCTTATGGATCAGATTTTGCTACTGGCATATTTGGATGGGCTCCTCCACAACCGTATCATCATCTCGAGGATACTTCTCAGAGTCAGAATTTTAACGAGAGGTCTGAGATGTCTTACAATCTAGAGAGGATGCCTTATGGGATGATGAATATTCGAGAGTACGGTGCAGCTTGGCTAGAGGGTTGGACTGATATCCCTTCAGACTATGTTGATGATCCAGACATCTACGAGCATCACAGACACTCGATAAGAAATTAAATGCAGAGTACAACTTAAGGTTCGTATATCAGTTATTGCGCTTTGTACTTAAATATTTAGTTACATTTTAATACGTATTTTATATATTTTTTCTTTAGTTTTAAGATGACATAGTTGAAATATAATGTAAATAAATATATGTTTGAAATTTTGGATCAAGAGTCTTTGTACCGCAACCTAACTCCAAATTAAACCTAAATATGTCAATAATATGCAATATAATGCCATATTGAGGTTGCATTTATTAATTATTAACTTTAAAAATCCAAAAAAAAAATTTGAAAATCGAAAAAAATAGTGTACCGGTATCGGACCGGTACACCTAAGCGTATCGTGTGTCAGTATGGTACGGTACCGGTACTGTACCATACCGATCCGGCACCGGCACGCCGTCCGATACCGGTACAGCAAACCTTGGTGTGCCCTGTACACATTTTATGATGGTGGGTACCAACTTCTAGCACTCATTCTCTACTACCGATCCCCATGAAGATACTATGGCTGCCTGCAGAAACTCGACAATACTCCACAAGCACCACCTGATCTCAAACAACATGCCTAGTTGCTCTGAAATCGGCTTCAGCCTATGTATTCATGAACAAAAGTTCAGGCTTGTCATAGCTATACAGCTTCATGTTTAACTTGTCTTACTTACCTCGATGCTTGCCTCCACGGTGCTTGGCAAGCCTACCTTCAACTGGTGCATTGTTCATATCCCACCTAGCTAGGAAGTTGCTTGCAATTAGGCCTAAACGCCTTGCACTGACCAGCTTCAACAATAAAAGCATTTTAGAATTTGCTGCTCAAAACTTTGCCTTGAGCTCAAAATGATGTATCAAATCAGAAAATGTTGTAGCATTCTCATTGTGCATCATGGTGAGCTTCATTTGCCCCACAAATTAGGCAAGAAAGGACACCAAGAACTTGTTGCTCATCGGTTAGTTTGTTCCCAGTAGCTTTAAGATCACAAATTATGAGTGACATTTTTAAGATGCTGGACCATGGGAATGTTGGGAGCCATTTATAAGTATCAAATTTTAAAGTCAAGGCGAGTGACACTTTTAAGACGCTGGACCATGGGAATGTTGGGATCCATTTATAAGTATCAAATTTTAAAGTCAAGGCTTGGAATCTTGCAGTTCCGGTTCCTCCAAAAGCACGTTTTAGCCAATTCCACATCACTTGGCAAGATGCGTAATATTCAACTTCACAACTAGATCATTATGGATGTTGCACAACATAGTAAAACATGCCCACAATAATTTTGTCAAGCTTCTATGTCATGGCGATTTTGGACAATATTACCAAGTTCAACTACTTGCATGCTTTTGATAAGTGTTTCTAGGACCATTACTCATTGAGGTAATAGGACTTTTCCATGCCACATATAATTTTTCCCATCCAATTTCTCTCCTTTGGCCAATTCAGCAATAAAACTTTCGAAGGCTATTTTCCCTACATGTATCATGCACATTAATTAGGATTTGTGCATACGCATCTATATATATATGTGTGTGTGTGTATGTGTGTACACACACACATATATATATATGTGTCTATGCATATGTATATATATGTGTCTATGCATATGTATATATATGGATATGCATATGTATATATATGGATATGTATATGTATGTATATGCATATGTATATAGATATATATATGTATATGCATATGTGTGTATATATATATATATACATATATATATATATATATATGTATATGCATATGTATATATATGTATATGCATATGTATATATATGTATATATATATGTATATGCATATGTATATATATATATATATATATGTATATGCATATGTATATATATGTGTGTGTGTGTGTGTGTATACATATGTAAATAGATATATATATGTATATGCATATGTATATATATGTGTGTGTGTATATATATATACATATGTATATAGATATATATAGATATATATATGTGTATACTAAAACAGAGACTTCTAAATGTTGAAGCCTTCGTTTGACACGTGGGTATTGGAAAAGAGCGAGAGGCAGCTACGTCGCCACGCTTGCATGGAAGAAATACCGCACATGGAAGCTTAGATGATGGCTGGGCATTTGTGTTGGGTATTTCCTTTCTTCTTTCCATTCTCGGGAGCCTCAATCGCGTGGTGGGCTTGAAACGAGGCTTGGAGTGACAGAACAGGGAAGCTTAGACAATGGCTGGGCTTTCATGTTGGGTATTTCCTTTCTTCTTTCCATTCTTGGAAGTCTCAATCGTGTGGGAGGCTTGAAGAGAGGCTTGGAGCGGCCTAACAGGGAAGTTGAGACAATGGTTGGGCTTTTGTGCTGGGTATTTCCTTTCTTCTTTCCGTTCTCGGGAGTCTCAATCACGTTGGAGGAGGAAGTAGATCAAACGGAGCCGGAGCGGTCGACATGGGGGTAGCCGGGCTTGACGACCATGTCACGGGTAGGGGGAGAGAAAGACGATGGGAGGGGAACAGGTGGATATTTCCTTTTTTCCCCTTTTCTTCCGACGGTGGCGCGGCCTCGAGAATGGGAGGGCTTCAGGGTGGAGGAACGATGTCGCAAATGGAGATTTCTAAAAGGAGGCGCTCGATATATACATCCACAGCGAATTAAAAGATGGAGGGAGAAACCAACTCAATTTTGCAAAGCGGCCACCTTAGAAAATAAACCAATTTATAGACCAAGATAAAATCTTGTTTGGCCATCACTAGATCCAAGGTCTCAAATCCAAGATTTAGAAGAAGATTGCAAACCTCGATCTTGGGAGAAGTGATGATCTTGGGGGTGGAGATGAGCTGGCTGGGGTTGGGATTGGTCTTGAAGCTGCCAAAATGTAGATTTTTCCAGGTATCCATTCCCTGAACGTTAGTAGGATTTTTTTTCTTCACCTCCCTTCGTATTTTCAGAAAGCACAGCCTCCTTAGTTACATATCTAAAAAGTTGGAGTTTTGGATGCACTAAGAGATTTATTAGGGAGGCTGATGTAGTCTGTATAAGTCGTTGATCATAGAACAATGAGAAAGTTAAATGCTCAAAGTGTAATGCAAGAAGAGATAAAAATCCATTCCAGAATAGGGGTTTCTATTAGAACAAACACTTCCTTGCTAAGCAACAGTAATGATTACCAGGTCCACTTCAACATTGAAAACCAGATCCGTGATTTTTTCGATAACGCATCCATATACCAACTTCTTAAAATCAAATTGATTTGTTTTCCTTTCAGAAAGTATCAAAATTGAAGATGTCATGATTCCCAATTACATCCAAGCGAAATCTTAACCAACAGACCATGATAATCACCAAGACCGAAAGAGAGAATATAGTATATAATACCCCTAACTTTAGTATTATTATATTATTATCTTATATATAATATAATATATACATTATATAATAATATTTATATATTCTTATGAATAATATATATATATATATATATGTATATAAACAAAATGTATTATGGAAAATATGGATCAATCTTAGCAATTTATCAGGAAAAGTAGTAATACAAAAGAACATAATAACAAATTTTAGAGCCACTTTCTAATTTATAATGAATATGGATAAATTATTTTTCTAACTAAATATTGTCCAAGAAACATCTATCCATAAAAATATAGATTTCTAGAAAAAAATTTTACCCTCCAAAAGGTCTGCATGCATGCAGACTCATGAAAAGAAAGGAAGAAACATATAGATGCACGTGCATCGAAAGGAATAGTTATAAGTAAATCTATGCATCTATCTTTGTGTGCTATGCAGGTCATGGTAATTTAACCTCCATCAAGCCTACTTGGCACCAGTGGAAAAGATGTAAAGGTGAATTTTTATGTCAAAATATATCTTTCAAATATTTATTTTGTACCACCTGGTAATGTATTTGAAACATTTCAACTTTGTCATTGCCTTGATGTACTAGGCCCTAATCCTATTAATAGAATTCTTTGTTGTTACTTACTAAATTGACTCTTAGCATGCTTCAAATAATAAATCATGACTTTCATTAAGTATTTTAACTAAAAAATAATAGTAGATGCATGATGCCACTATTTGATAATATCACTATTTTAAAAAAATCGCATCCCATGCATTGCATGGAGTTATAAACTAGTATATATGTTAAAACAGAGACATCAATCTCCATCCACCATGTGTTTGTTTTTTTTTCAAGGTACCGTCGCCACGTGTCCACGAGACGGCATTTTTGTTTAAGCTTTCGTATTTGGCCGCTCCAAGCCGCCCATCCACGTAACTTGCAGAGAAAACACCGAGGGGAAAAATTGGAGGGAGCAGGGGCGCGAAGGGGGGCTTGCAGCGGCCAGCGAAGGTGGCAAGGAGGCGGAGGGAGGCAGGGAGGCGGTGGATGGCGGAGCATGGAGTGGCGGGGAGGCGGCGAACAGTGGAGCATGGAGCGGCAGAGCCCTAGCGGACGCCCACCTCCTCCCCGCTCTCCTTGCTACCACCTCCCATCGTCTCCGCCATTGCCTTCCTCCCCATCATCATCGGGCGTGAATGGCGACATCGCTGGCCTGGCCGGTGGTGCCCCTAGAGGATTGGTGGATCATGATGCGAGCATTGGGGGAGGGCGCAGCTTTCGCAGGGGGCATGGACGGTGAGAAGGCAGCCCATGGAGGCGGCCTGGCTAATGTAGAGGGTCGTGATGGGGGATCGGATGTACTGGATGGTGTCGTACATGGCGAGGCCGGCAGTCACGATGTCACTGGGAGAGTTGATGTAGAGGTGGATGGGCTTCGAGGGGTTCTCTGACTTGAGTTAGAGTTCGGCCACGACCACAGAAGTGGTGTCGTTGGAGATGGGGTTCTCAAACATAAGGAAGAGGAGCTGGGCCGAGGCCGCCACCATCGCAAGAGAAGCTCCACCGTACACCATCATGAAATCAAGCAACCGGACGAGCTTCTTGGGGGGCAAATCAGATGGAGCCGATGCAGCAGGTCCAGTGCCAACAAGTGACACCGGAGATCTCATGGGAATTGAGCCACAGGGATGCGATGAGCGGAAAGGCGAGACGGAAAAAAGATGGGATTTTTTTTCTGACACTACGAGAGATTTTTGGGTAAGGGACGAAGGGGAGGGGACGAAGCGGCGAATGACCTCTCTGTCTCTCCCTCTCTACTTTTCAAATCAAATTCTAATATTGGATGGTTGGATTTCATCGACCAGGATATCGGATGGACAAGGACTCACATACAGATCGTGTGGCTGGAATTCATAGGCATAGGGATGCCAACTTCCTTGTCGGATCCTGCAATGCTATCTTTGAATATCGATTTCCTTTTTAAATTTTTTGCCATACGATAGCAAACAAAGAATGTCAAAGCGAGAAACCTCCTCTGGACCTTTTCTCATTTCCCTCCATTTTAATACTTCGAAAAGAGACTATTGAAAGACCATGGCAGACCTTTTATGTATTTGCTCAACAAATGACTCTCAACGAAGAGCCACTGTGAAAGAATCCTTTCCGTCCTGGATTTGGAATCCTTCGCTACCATCATCTGAAAATTTTGTGCATTGCAAATTACTTGGAAATGGATTTGGAATCCCTTGCTACCATCATCCGAAGTTTTTGTGAATCGCAAATTACATAAAAAAAATCCTCCTCTTTGAAAAAAAAATCCTTATATCGAAAAAAAATGATGGAAGAAAGATGACTCTGATTAGAACTCATTGAAAGAGAAGTGGAAGGAGAGATGGAAAAAAAAGATTTTTAAAGTTTAGATCTATAAACTTTTTTTTTTAAAAAAAAGAAAGATTTCTAAAGTTTAGATCTTCAAAATTTCAATACCAAAAAAAAATGATTTCTAAGATTGAGATCTCTTGTGAGTCCTCAGTTAGAGATACACTACTGCCATTAGTGGCAATGGTGGCCGATGGGCAATAATGTCGATGCTGCCACTGGGAGAGTTGGAGGTGTGGAAGGAGAGGATCAAATGAGATGGGTAAGGAAAGATAGAATGGTTTAAAAAAGATTAAAGATAAAAATAATAAGAAATGATGGATTTAAAAAGGAGCTTCGTAAAATCAGGATCGTCAAATCTTCACGAGATTTGTCCAACAGCTTATAATGCACACTATGTACAACATATAATTTTTTTAATTATTTTAACTATTTTTAAAATACATGTAGAATAGAATCAATAGATATAATAAAATAGATAAATAAAATTAAATATTATTTTAGAAAAATCGTATCCCATGCATCGCTTGGAGGTTATAAGCTAGTATAGTTTTATCCCAAAAGTCTGACCAAACAATAATGCCCCTCCCCTAACATAAGATTGAAAATTTTGCTAAAGAGCTAGTAACCATATCATTATTTTATAGGTTGGAATGCTATTTTTTTGTTGACACCTCACTAACATGCAACCTAAATAATGAAAAAATAATTTATTACACTCATTGAAGCATGAATGAATATAAGATAATTTCTTTTACATCTTATGAACTTTTAAATGGTTCAAATCAAATCAAAATCGGACAAAAAACATGAGAGATATAAAATAAATAGCATGTGGTAGCAAATAAGCCCCTACTTTCAAAAATCAGAACCATTACAAACAGATCCCTGAATCTACAACGGAACATATGCCCGTCCCGACATTCTGATATTGCAGAACAGTCTGACCTCTTCAGCAGATTTGGATTCGGATCTAGGTTTCAGCTGAACCAAGCACAAAAGTCAAAATCCAGTCTAATGTAATTCAGCTGAACCATGTAACAATAGTCTAAAATCAAGTGTCTGGTCTAATCTGAGTCCAAGCAAGTTGGTTAAACGAATTTAACTAAGCAAAACTAACTGGTTCAACCAAAACAAAGATTGAATCAGTTTGATTAGCCAATGCAATCTAGTTCAAAACTAGATTAGTGGGTTAATGGACCAAGATCCAATAACATGATGGCTTTCATAACTTATAATAAATGGATTTAGTCTTATTTAAGGGAACAAATCAGATGAGGATAAGAAGGAAACAAATCAGGGATTAATGGGAAAGTTTGTGGCACCAACTAATCTTTTCACACGTTGAGAAAGAAGTTGGCGTGAGAAGAAATCAGATCTGTTTTCTTTCTATCAGATCTGATTTCTTTCTCACGCCACTCTTCTTTCTTGGTGCAAAATATTTGGACGCCCACTTGTTTGGCGTGTGAAAGGTGGTGGCATCCCAAGAGAACCCTAATCCCTTCCCACTTATAAATAGGGTCCAAAAGTTGAACGCCTATTAGATGTGAAAATTATTTTCTGAAGCCGAGCCTCCTCTCTCTTCTTGCTCTTTCCTGTTTCTTCTGTTTTTCTCCATCTCTAGAGGGTCTATGAGATTTGAGAAGAAGCTACTTCAATCATTAAAGAGGAGATCTCTGCAAGGAAGCTAGCACCCCAAGAAGATCATCCCACCTCTAATCAGAACGAGTCCTCGTGTGGATATTTGTGGAGGCCAGACACGTGTGCGGCTAAAGGAACCGTTCAGATCTACGATCATCGACTGCGGTATAGTTCAACCAGCACAAGGTATTGAGATCCAATCTCAATTGTTTGTATTTTATTTTCAGATTATATGCATGTCTTAGATCTGGACATGGATAGTTAATGGATATGATTTATTGCATGTGGGGTTAAAGGATTTAATCTAGATCTATTTCCACTGCTGTTTCAAAATCGGTTTTGAAATCTATACATGCAACCTACCCGCTTTCTAACAGTGGTATCAGAGCCATTAGTTTTTTTTTGACATGCATGGATCTTAATTTTTGTTTATAGATCTGAATTTAATCTATACATATTTGATATGTTAGATTAGATCTCCTAATAGCCTAGTACTTGGATTGGGATAATCACCATGGCCGTCTGATCATAAGAGGAAGCAGGGATTAAAGTCCCTCTCTTGCCCAATCGATGGGTTCTCTTGTGACATGTAGGGGTGCCACTTGTGATGTTTCCCATAAAGAAGAACCGCGAATAAAAAATGTATGTGATACATGTTTAGATCTAGATCCTAATATGCATATATTTGATATGTGTAATTTTAGTTTTATTGTATGTGATACATGTTTAGATCTAGATCATAATATGCATATATTTGATATATGCAACTTTAGTTGTAGATCTGAAAATTAATATATATGTGATATATGTTTATGGATTTTAGATCTAAAACTTCATATATGAGATATATGACTTTAGATTTAGATCTGAAAATATTTCAAGATCATAAGCCATTAATGCATGCAATAAAACATAATCTAAAAAATATTTTTAAAATTTGAAAATTATGTTATTGCATGTTGGTATAGGTTGAACAAATTAGGTCTTGTGATTAGGCTATAATTAGAGTCAATTGATTAGATCAGATTAGAACCCTTTGTCGATTTTGAGCAATTGATCGAATCTAATTAATGGTTGGTTAGGATTAGGTCAAAGGGGCCCAAAAATCGAGTTTAAGTGTAGTTGGTCGCATTGATTCATATTTTGATGTGAATTGATTAACTCAAGATCGAATTTGGATCAGTGGTTCGGATCCGAATCAATAAGCTAACTTGATCGATTCTAATCGATCAATTTGGTGTCTAAGGTAAGTACTTAGATGATGGTTATTTAATTGGTTTCATTGTCTGACTTGACCAATTTATTGGTATCTAAGAAAAACAATGGGAGACCCCCACTCATCTTAACTTATCTGGTCATTTTGAAAGATTATATTTTGTATTAGGTTACTTGTTTACTCGAGTTCACCTATGCCGACTAGATTAGTCAAACATAAGATTGTGCTGATCTGAATATGATCAATCAGACATCAGATGTGCTGACTTAGAAGAGATCTGAACGTAAATCTTCTCACTAAATATTAAGTCTAGCGATCTTCCACCGTTGTAGAGATGCAGATGCCTTTCTAGCGTTGATCGTTCTCGGCTGGTTATAATAGTTCGCTTGCATTGGAAAGGTACAACCACTCTATTGACATTAGATGCCTCGGGGTAAAGATGGGATTAGATCCAATAACTATTAGATGAGGGTCCCAATGACAGCTTTGCACCCATTGGTGAACAGTGGGTCTGACTTAACTAAGAAATATGCCAATAACTGTTAAATGAGACCACAGGACTTGGAGACCGAATCTGCTGCATCTTGCTTAATGAAGCAATGGATAAGGTGTTGTCCACTCATTGATCTGTACTCACCAATAACTGTTAGATGAGGTGTGTATAGATCAGTGGGACTGCAGTATCCACTAAAAATTGATCACGTAAAAATTTTCGTTTCTCCACCCATGGAGTGTGGAAGATTCGAGAAAATAATGGGAGCCTTGTTTGTTTTTAAAATCCCTAAAACAAACATTTAACAAGTACAAACATCTAATTAGAAACTGTTCTCTATGTAGATAACCATGTCAAGTTCCAACCCATTAGCCCGAATCTTTGACATCAATAGGTTGATCGAGACAAACTATAAAGACTGACTCCGAAACTTGATAATTATTCTCAGTTCTGAAAAGTTGACCGATGTCCTAAATCAGGATGCGCCTGTGTTGCCAGCTTGTCCATCCCCTGATCAACGGACCACACTTGAGAAGTGGATGGATGAAGACAATAGAGAAAAGTGCTATATTCTTACATCCATGTCCAATAATCTTTAGCATCAGCATGAAGACATGAGGACTGTCAGGGACATACTGACTCACCTACAAGAATTGTACGGTGAGCAAAGTCGCACGGCTTGCTTTGAAATCTCCTGTAAACTTTTCAGAGTGAAGATGCGTGATGGGCAATCCGTTAATGATCATTGTTTGACAATGATCAAGGATATCGAAGAGTATCAGAAGCTCGGGATGACGATGGACAAGGAATTACAGGTGGATTTGATCCTCCATCCTTTTTCTGATTCATTTGGGCAGTTCATCATGAACTACCATATAAATAAGATTGACAGCACCTTGCCGGAGTTATTAAATATGTTGGTAACAGCTGAAGACATCTTGAAAGGTTCAAGGGGCACAAGTCTTACTGTGGAGCAGGCTTCCTTCAAAAGAAAGTCTACTTGGAAGAAGAAGAAGAAGCCTACAAATAAGCAGAAGGAGGTTTCAAAGAAGGCCGGCAACAAGGGAAAATATTTCCATTGTAATGTCGAAGGCCATTGGAGAAAGAACTATCCGGCCTACCTAGCAAGCGTGAAGAACAGAAAAAAAGACGGGCTTTCTGAAGGTACATCTGATTTGCTCGTAATTGAAACTAATCTAACGATTTTCTCTTCTTCTAGTTGAGTTCTAGATTCTGATTCAAGTGCTTACTTGTACACTTCTATGCAGGATCTGAAAGAAGTTAGAAGGCTGAGGGAAGGCAAGATCACTCTCCGGATCGGCAATGGAGCAAGAGTTGCTGCTGTGGCCATCGGGACCTACCCTCTCCGATTATCGTTAGAAATTAGTTTAATTTTGAAAGACTGTTATTTTATATCTGTAGCCAGTAGAAATTTGATTTCTGTATTTGTGCTGGCACAGAATAATTACAATTTCAATTTCAATAAAGATATGTACAATTTATTTTGAAAATAAAATTGTTGTACGTACTTTCTTGATTAACAGTCTTTATCATTTGCATGTAGATACGAGTATTAATACTAACAAGCAAACTATGAATACCGTAAGATCTAAGAGACTTAGAGATAGGATTAGCCAAAAGTATATGTGGCACCTTAGGCTAGGCCATATAGGAGAGGACAGACCTAACAAATTGGAGAAAGATGGCCTTCTTGGACTATTGACTTTCGAATCTTATTCGGTTTGTGAGTCTTGTCTTCAAGAAAAGATGGCCAAGCTATCCTTTATGGGACAGAGAAAGAACCACTGAGATACTAGCTCTGATGCACACTGATATATGTGGTCCATTCGATGTACAGACTAAGAGTGGCTACATTTACTTCATAATCTTTATCGATGATTACTCACAGTATGGATTTGTGTATTTGATACATCATAAGTCTGAAGCCTTTAAAAAGTTCAAAGAGTTTAGACATGAAGTAAAAAAATAGACCGAAAAACTTATAAAGATTCTTCGATCAGATCGAGGACGGGAATACCTTAGTGGAGAATTCAAGACCTATCTCAAGGATAACGGCATAGTCTTACAGTGGACACCTCCAAAGATGCCCCGCTCAACGGGATATCCGAAAGGAGAAATTGGATCCTATTAGATATGATCCAATCCATGATAAGCTTCACGGATCTTCCTATCTCTCTCGAGACATGCGTTGCTTTCTGCTATTCATCTTTTGAATCGGATTCCCTCTAAATCCGTTCCTACCACACCATACGAGTTGTGACATGATAAGAAGCCAACTCTTGGTTATCTTAAGATTTAGGGATGTCTGACTCATATCAAGCGACAGCAAGCGGACAAGTTAGAGGCTAGATCATTTAGGATTCATTTTATAGGATATCCAATGAAATCTATGGGATACTATTTCTATCTTCTTGAGAATCACAATGTAATTGTGAGCTGTCATACCATCTTGTTGGAAAAAAAGTTTATCCAAAATAGAGGCAGTGAGAGAAAGATTGAGCTCAAAGAGAAAGTCTCTGAAGAGTATCGAGTCCAAAAATCTGAACCCATTAGTGAGCCAGTAGATGTGGTACCTCCTCCACCTCGTAGATCAGGTAGGATCTCCCGTTCTCCTGAAAGGTATTTAGATATTTTTACAGAGGATCTAGAGAAAACGTTCCTTGTGAGAGATAGGGACATTAGGAATGATCCCAAAACCTACGATGAGGTGATGTTAGATATAGACTCCAAGAAATGAAAAGAAGCAATGAAGTCAAAAATTGACTCCATGCATTCCAACCAGATTTGGACCTTAGTAGATCCACCTAAAGGTATTGTACCTATTGGGTGTAAATGGATCTATAAAAGAAAAATAAGTTCGGATGGTCAAGTGGAGACCTATAAGACAAGACTGGTTACGAAAGGTTATAGTCAACACGAAGGCATTGACTATTAAAAAATTTTTCATCCGTGGCCATGCTGAAATCCATCTGGACTCTGCTTGCGGTTGCGGCTTTTCATGATTATGAAATATGATAGATGGATGTGAAAACTGTCTTCCTAAATGGATATCTTGAGGAAGATATTTATATGGAACAACCTATGGATTGCACATCTAGTGATAGTGATCATAAGGTCTGCAAGCTGCAAAGATCCATATGTGGACTTAAGCATCTCAGAGTTAGAACACTCGCTTTAATGATGTGATTAAAATATTTGATTTCATAAAAAACGAGGAGCCGTGTACACAAAAAGATTAGTGAGAGCATTGTTACATTCCTCGTATTGTACGTGGATGACACCCTCCTACTTGAAAATGATATTTCCATGCGAACATCGGTCAAAGTATGGTTGTAAAAAAAATTCGCCATGAAAGATCTAGGAGAGGCTTCCTACATTCTTGGTATAAAGGTCTATAGAGATAGATTTAAGAGAATGATAAAACTCTCACAACAAATGTATATAGAGGTGCTGAGAGGTTCAGCATGAAAAACTCCAAAAAGGGTCTCTTGCCCCTTAGGCATGGCATTTATCTCTCCAAGAAGATGTGTCCTCACACATCTGAGATCCAATGCATGAGCAAAATTCGTTATGCTTCGACAATAGGGAGCCTCATGTATGCCATACTGTGTACACGGCCTGATATAATCCTTGCAATGAGTATCACAAGCAGATATCAGACGAATCCAAATGAAGAATATTGAATTGCTGTAAAGAACATCCTTAAGTACTTGAGGACTAAGGATCTGCTCTTGGTCTTTGATGGAGGATCGGAGCTGAAAATGGAAGAATACACCGATTCAGACTTCATGTCTGATGTCGATGACAGAAGATCTACATCAGAGTGTATTTTTTTATGTAATGAAGAATCGATTAGCTAGAAGAGTTCCAAGCAGTCGGTCATTACAATTTCGACCATGGAAGTCGAGTACATCGTTGCCCCTGAAGCTACTAATTTTGCTTCTTGGATTGATTTTGATGATTACAAAGCATTTGAAGGAGTACTAATGATTTTCACTTGAAAAAGACTTATTGCTCTTCAGGGGCAAAATCGTAATTTTACCAAAATCCTGATTTGAAAGTATCAAATGATAGAACAAAAGATTTGTGATCCATTGGTGAAAATTTTATTGGTTTTGGACTTGTATTTTAAAAGATATGCATGTTTGAAAAACATGAGTCGACCCATGAGTCGACTCGTGGCACATGAGATGACTGGCACGCTAAAATTCCTGGCCAGCACATACTTGGCACACCCTGTGAGTCGACCCATGAGTCGACCCCCAAGGCATGAGTCGACCCATGAGTCGACCTCTGCGGGTTTTAAGCCAATTTTACAGAACCTTGCATCCCGTTTGATTCTCTGATGTTTTTCCACAGAGGTCGACCCATGAGTCGACCCCCAGGCATGAGTCGACCCATGAGTCGACCCCTGTGACGGGATTTTTCCGCAACGGCTAGTTTTTAACCCGTTTTAAATGCTTTTAATGCTCATTTAATGTGGTCTAACGGCTCTATTTCAGCCTAGAATATTTTTCACTATTTCTTGAAGCTATAAAAGGGACAAAAAGGTGGGAATCAAGAAGTAGAATCAAGAAGAGAAATTTTGAAAAAGGGATTTTAAGCAAATATTTCAGCCCTAAGCAAGAGCTCACTCAAAGCATTCAAGAAGCCTTTAATCCAAGCTCACCAACTCCTCAAGTGCACATTCAAATCTCCAACCACCTTGAGGAAATCAAAAAGAGCCTTCTTCCCTTTGAGTAAAGTGTATTTAAAGCATCATTCGCTCATTAAAGGAGCTTTCTTTGTACTTACTTGTGCAATTCATTATACTTTGTTTGAGTTATTGTTTTTGTTTTGGAAGGGTTCCAAAATAAGGGAAGGTTGATCCGAACCTAGAATCGGAGTGTATTGGGTTGGCTTGTACCCGAAAAACAAGTTGTCTAGCTTGGGATAGCTAGAGTCGGAGCTTCCGACGTTTGTATTCGGGTTGAATACAAGATTAGTGGATTGAAATTCCCAAGTAAGAGCTTGGAGAGTGGATGTAGGTGCAAGGTTGGCACTGAACCATTATAAATCCTTTTGTTTGTGGTGTGCCTAATTGCTCTTCTTTAACTCTTCATTATTCTCTTGCATTCTTGCATTTAGCCATTAGCCTTGAATTAATTTTACTCTCCCTATTTATTTAGCTATTGTGAAACATTTTTCATAAGTCATAAGTTAAGCTTAAAATTTTTAAAAACCAATTCACCCCCCCTCTTGGGTTGCATAGCTGGGCAACAAGTGGTATCAGAGCCCGGTGCTCTAGCCCTACTTTGATCTAAACAATCAAAGAGCCAAAGATCTATGGCAACTCAAGTCGGCACTTCTCTAGTCGAGGGGCAATCCACTAACCGACCTCCACTTTTCAATGGGTCTAATTACACCTATTGGAAAGCTCGGATGAAAATATTCATTCAAGCACTCAACTATGATATGTGGAGTATCATAGTGAACGGTCCTCACACACCCACTAAAATTATAGATGGTGTGGAATCAGCCAAACCCGAGAAAGAATGGGATGAGGTTGATAAGAAAATGGCCCAATTAAATGCTAAAGCAATGAATGTTCTTTATTGTGCTCTTGATGCTAACGAATTTAATCGCATTTCTACTTGCTCGTCTACTAAAGAAATATGGGATAGGTTAGAAGTAACCCATGAAGGAACCAATCAAGTAAAGGAGTCTAAAATCAACATGCTTGTGCATAAATATGAATTGTTTAAAATGGAGCATGATGAGTCCATAACTGAAATGTTTACTCACTTTACTGATATTATAAATGGTTTAAAGAGTCTTGGTAAGTCTTATACTAACAGTGAGCTTGTAAGAAAGATTCTCAGGTCCTTACCAAGAACTTGGGAAGCCAAAGTGACCGCCATCCAAAAAGCCAAGGACTTGAACATTCTACCCTTGGAAGAGCTTCTTGGATCATTGATGACTCATGAGCTGAGCATGAAGCAACATCAAGAGAAAAAAGTCAAAAAGAAGAGAACAATTGTCCTCAAATCCACAGCTCCACCAGATGAAAAAACTGATGACACTGAAGATGAAGAACAGGATGAAGAGATGGCACTCATTACCCGAAGATTCAAAAAAATTTTGAGAAAAAGAAAACAAAGGATGAGGAAGAGGCCATTCACAAAAGGGGAACAGAGCAAAAAAAAAGAGAAAGACCAACCCCTTATCTGCTATGAATGCAAGAAGCCGGGACACTTCAAGTTCGAATGCCCATAACTGAAAAAGGGTCCCAAGAAGTACAAGAAGAAGGCCATGATGGCCACTTGGAGTGCGAGTGATGACTCAAGCTCCGAAGAGGAAAACTCGACTGAACAAGCCAACCTGTGCCTTATGGCACACGAAAATGAGGTAATTTCCGAAACTCCTAGTGACTTTACATTTGAAGAACTACATGAAGCTTTTTATGATTTAGTTGATGAATTAAAGAAACTAAGGATGAAGAACAAAGATCTAAAATCGAAAAATCAATCTTTATTGAAACAACATGAAAGCATTTTAATTGAAAAATCAATCCTGCTTCAAGAAAATCAAAGTTTAAAGAATGAAATTGCTAAGCTAAAACTAATAGTAGAAAAATTTACCTTGAGTTCAAATAAACTTAATATGATTCTTGATAATCAAAAAGCCGTGTATGACAAGGCTGGACTTGGCTATAACCCTTTGAAAAAACAAAAGTATCTGAAAAATATCTATGTAAACTCTTCAAATAACAAGTTCTCTAATAGTACTTGCTTCAAATGTGGTAGAGTAGGACATAAGTCATACACTTCTCTAACAAGTCTGCAAACTCAAATATAAAGAAAATATGGGTTCCAAAAGGAACCATTATGACTAACCAAAAAGGACCCAAGAAAGCTTGGGTAAACAAAAACTTGACTTTTGCTTGCAGGTGTGTCTAGCATCCTAAGGTGGAAACAGAAAATGGTATCTTGACAGCGGATGCTCGAGACACATGACTGGTGATGAATCCCAATTCATCACTCTTGATGCTAAGAATGGAGGGATGGTCACCTTTGGAGACAATGGCAAAAAAAAGATCATCGGTATAGATAACATTGGTATCACTCCCTCCAAATACATTGAAAATATTTTGTTAGTAGATGGTTTAAAGCATAATTTACTGAGCATTAGTCAATTTTGTGACAGAGGATATAAAGTTGTTTTTGAATCTTCTGTTTGCATTGTAACTGGTCCTATTAATGATGGCATTAAATTTTTTGGACATAGATATGGCAATGTTTATATGGTAGATTTAAATGATCTATCCAAAATAAACATGCAATGCCTAGTTTCCTTGAATGCTAAAATTAATGAGACTAGTTGGCTTTTGCATCGTAGGCTTGCACATATTACCATGCATTCACTTTCAAAATTAATTAAGAAAGAATTAGTTCTTGGTTTGCCAAAATTGAATTTTGAAAAGCATAGAATTTGTGATGCATGCCAACTAGATAAACAAACAAGAGTTTCATTTAAATCCAAAAATGTTGTTTCAACCTCTAGACCTTTAGAGCTTTTGCATATGGACTTATTTGGACCTACTAGACTACTAGTCTAGGAGGAAAACGATATGGTTTTGTAATTATAGATGATTACTCTCATTTTACTTGGGTTTTCTTTTTGGCACACAAAGATTAAACTTTTCAAGTTTTCACTAAATTTTACCGAAAAATCACTAATGAGAAAGGATTTTCAATTCAAAATATTCGAAGTGATCATGGAACTGAATTTGAAAATCAAGACTTTGAAAAATTTTGTGATGAAAAAGGAATAGGCCATAACTTCTCTGCACCTAGGACACCCCAACAAAATGGGGTAGTAGAAAGGAAAAATAGAACCCTAGAAGAAATGGCCCGTACCATGCTATGTAAAAGCAACCTTCCAAGATACTTTTGGGCGGAAGCTATTAACACAGCATGTTACATTTTAAATCGTGCTTTGATTAGACAAATTTTAAAAAAAAACCCCTATGAGCTTTGGAAAGAAAGAAAACCTAATATTGCATATTTTCATGTTTTTGGTTGCCGATGTTTTGTATTAAAAAATGGTAAAGAAAGACTTGAAAAATTTGATGCAAAATCAGATGAAGCAATCTTTCTTGGTTACTCCTCCACTAGTAAAGCTTTTAGAGTTTTTAACAAAAGAACTTTAGTAGTAGAGGAGTCCATACATGTTGTCTTTGATGAATCTAACGATCTTCCTTCAAGGAAGAATGAAGGTGTTGATGATGCAGATCCTCTTATAGAAGGAATGAAGGAGATCACTCTGAAAGATTCAACAATTCAAGATGATGAGGAACATGAAGACAAACAGGATGAGGTGAAGAACATCAAGAACAACCTCAAGGTACAAATGACCTATCCAAAGAATGGAGGTATGTTCACAATCACCCTAAGGAGCTAATTATTGGTGATCCTATGCATGGGGTAAAAACTCGTTCTTCACTTAAAGATGTATTTAATCATTGTGCTTTTGTCTCTCATCTTGAACCAAAAATTATTGAAGAAGCTGAAAATGATTATAATTGGATTAATGCAATGCAAGAGGAACTTAATCAATTTGAAAAAAATAATGTATGGACTTTAGTATCAAGACCTAAAAATTATTCAATAATTGGCACAAAATGGATCTTTAGGAACAAATTAGATGAACATGGAAATGTAATAAGAAATAAAGCAAGATTGGTTGCTAAAGGTTATAATCAAGAAGAAGGAATTGATTTTGATGAGACCTTTGCACCTGTTGCTAGATTAGAGGCCATTAGACTTCTACTTGCATATGCTTGCTTTATGAAATTTAAATTATTTCAAATGGATGTCAAAAGTGCATTTTTGAATGGATATATTGCTGAAGAAGTCTATGTGAACAACCCCCAGGTTTTGAAAATCATTCTTTTCTTAATCATGTTTTTAAATTAAATAAAACTCTATATGGTTTGAAACAAGCACCTAGGGCTTGGTATGATAGGCTAAGCAAATTTTTACTAAATAATGATTTTTCAAGAGGTAATGTAGACACAACCCTCTTCATTAAAAGATATCAAAATGGTATGTTAATTATACAAATATATGTTGATGACATTATTTTTGGGTCTACTAATGAATCTCTTTGTCAAGACTTTGCTAAGCTCATGCAGGGGGAGTTCGAGATGAGCATGATGGGAGAACTTACATTCTTCCTCGGACTCCAAATCAAACAAACAAAGGAAGGAATCTCCATCACCCAAAGCAAGTACACCAAGGAATTACTCAAAAGATTTGGAATGGAGAACTCCAAAGCAATTGGCACACCCATGAGCCCTTCATGTAAGCTTGACAAGGATGAAGAAGGTAAATGTGTAGACCTAAAATATTATAGAGGTATGATTGGCTCTCTATTATATTTGACTGCAAGTAGGCCTGATATCATGTTTAGTATTTGTCTGTGTGCTAGATTTCAATCTAATCCTAAAGAGTCTCACTTGAATGCTGTTAAAAGAATCTTTAGATATTTAAATGGCACTCAAACTCTAGGATTATGGTACTCTAAGGACTCATTAATTACTTAATAGGATATTCAGATGCTGATTTTACTGGATGTAGATTAGATAGAAAAAGCACTAGTGGAACCTGCCAATTTCTTGAAGTTAACCTAATCTCCTAGTTTAGCAAGAAACAAAATTCGGTAGCACTGTCTACGGCTGAGGCCGAATATATTGCAGCCGGAAGTTGTTGTGCTCAAATCTTATGGATTAAGCAACAACTCGAAGACTTTGGTATCAAACTTAATGAAACACACATAAGATGTGATAACACTAGTGCCATAAATCTTACTAAAAATCCAATTCAGCATTCTAGGTCCAAACATATTGAAATCAGACATCATTTTATAAGAGAACATGTTCAAAACAAAGATATAATTCCTGACTATGTTTGCACTGAAAATCAATTAGCCGATATCTTTACAAAGGCCCTAAGTGAAGATAGATTCTGTGAAATTAGAAGAGATCTAGGAATTCTTGATCCATTTGCTTAAATATCTCTCTAATTCCAAGGAATCAATGTCAAAATTTCTTTGAGCTCAATTTTCATCATCTCTCTTGGACCTAAAAGCTCAAGATTATCATTCTCACAACTTTTCATAGAGCAAAAATTCTTCTCCCAGAATTCTGAATTTTTTCGAAATTTATTCGTATTTTTTCTGAAATTTTGTGAATCATGAGTCGACCCCCTAGGGTCGACCCAATGGCATACTTGCAATTTTCGGCCAACATCCCACGGGTTCATCTCTTTTTAACTAAAAACCCGTTCATGAGCCGACCCCTCCATCTTCGTCTTCCTCCCTCCAAAACCCGTAGTCCTTCTCTTCTTTCTCTCCAAATCCAAGGTCTAAGCCCAAGATCCTTTTTCCATCATCTCTCCACCTCAAATCGCTCCTTGGGAAAGGCACTATTCCCTTTTTTTCTCCCTTGATTGGAGCGGTTGGAGCGTGCCCTAGCTTCCACCATTCTTCTCCAAATCGGGATTTCTCTCCGCCAAAAATCCCTTTCCATCCCCTAATAACCCTCCTTCTCCTCACCCTTTTGATCTTCCTAGTCTCCTTGCTTGCTCTTGTGGTGAGAATGGCTCCAAAATTGAAACTCCCTCAAAGAAGGAAATCGGTCCGTGAGCTGGAAGAGGGCGTGCGCAGGAAAAGGCAAGCTTCTCAGACCTCCTCTGCTCCCATTCCTACTTCGGCATCTGCTCCAGATTCCTCTCAGTCTCCTCTCAGCCCTAGTAAAATTCCACTCTCTGTCAGAAAGGTAGAAACCGGCAAAAATATTGACTTCAGATTTTTTGAAAAAGAGGGTTTCTCCATTGGTTCAAAGATCAAAAACCAAGGTTGGGGTTTTTACTGTTCTCTTAAAGAAGTTATATATGTAGATTTGGTTAGAGAGTTTTATCTGAATCTGTGCTATGGCAATGGAACAGTAACTTCTACTGTTAAGGGAATTGATATCTGCTTAGATCCTATTATTTTGGGAGAGATTCTTCATTTGCCCTGTGAGGGATATTCAAACATGGAACTCCCAGTGAAGGAAGAAGGGATCAATGTGATTTTAGGAGAAACCTACTCGGGAAACCTAAATAAATTAGAAGCCAAGATCCTGTCAATTGAAATGAGAATTCTACATCAATTGGTAACAAAGCTTTTCTTCCCAAGAAGTGGTAGACATGACCTCCTTTCAGGCCGTGACATATGCATCATGTTTCATGTGATCACCCAAACCTCCTTAAACCTCCCAGCTTTAATGATTGAGGCCATGAGAGAAACACTGAATAGATCCAAGGCACATCTGCCTTTTGGTATGGCCCTCACACTGGTATTCAGGAGGTTTGGAGTTAGTTTTGAGGGGGAGGCATCAGCTAGGCTCTCTCACTCTAACACCATCAACCAACACACTTTGCACCGCATGGGATTCACTAGGACTGATGGTGGTTGGATTAAGGGTGCAGAAGAGAGAGTTGAGGACAGAGCTGAGGAAGAAGGTCCTTCATCACCTCTCCATGACTTCAGGGTAGCATCTCCAGACATTCAGTTTGTTTCAGATCCAGAGGCTGGCCCTTTAGAGTCCACCAAGAGGCACACTCCAGTTCAGCAGCCCGACAGCAGAACACCTCCCTCAGAGATCAGATTGGCTGATGATCAGATTGAGATGATTTCTCAGCGTGTGGCTTCCTTGCTTTCTCGACAATGGAGCACTTCAGCTTTTGCATCGGGATCCACATCATTTGATGCATCTGATCAGACCTTGATCCCCCACATCTCCACTGTATTTCAGATGATCTCAGATCAGTCAGTTCGGATTCAGCAGCTCGAGGATTACATTTTGAGACTAACTGGGAGGGTACTTGACTTACAGGGGCAAGTATTAGCTCTGGCCCATCCACAGCCACAGGAGTGCACTACTGAGGTCTCAGACCTATCTACGGAGGCAGCCAGACTTAGAGGAGTATTGGAGAGTGGATTTGATTTTCTGAGGAGAGAGATCAGAGGCTCTAGTGAGCATGCATCCACACAGTTCACTGCACTGCTTCAGTCTGTTTCGAGAGTTCTGAACCTTCTTGACACCATCAGGCTCTCTCTTGCAGTTCAGTCTATTGCTTCTCAGCCTTCAGGATCATCTCGCCCACCTACTCGTGCCAGCACCTCCACTCGTGGCAGAGACAGACGGGGTAGAGGACGAGTCCTTGATCGTGATCCATCATCTCCCCACCCTATCTTCGATACATCTGATTCTGATCCATCTAGTCATGAGCTCTACTAGATCCTTGTAGTTAGCCTTATCTGTTGTTTCTTTCTAGGATCTATCTTATGGGTCATGTAACGATGTTAACTAATTGACTTTTATATTATGGAATATGTATTGGAACAACTATGGTATCAATCTCTTTTTGATTATATATCTACTCTTTGACTTTTAATATATGTCCTTCAAATTGAGTTACTTTCAATTTTGTGCGTGCTTAAAATACTATGACCTGCTATTTCATATCTATGGTACTCAATGGTATATTTTGTTTTATGATTGCTGTATTCAGGGGGAGTAAACAATGTTTGATGATGTCAAAAAGGGGGAGAAATTAAAGAAAAGTATCAAAAGCAAGATAAACAAAAGACTTAAAAACAAAATGAGTAAATTGCAAAAGCAAATGAGCAAATTTTAAAATTAATTCTTAGACATGCTCTGATACACCTTAAAATTTGACATGCTCTGATACACTTTAAAAGTAATTCTTAGACATGCATTGATACACTTAATTTTTAAACATGCTCTGATACCAAAATTAAATAATCAAATGAGAATGAGCAAATTTTCAAGATGCTAATAAAACAAGCAAATGAGCAAATGAGATATTTTCAAATACGCAATTTTCAAATTCTTAGGTAAACAAATTTTCTGCTCTGATACCAAAATCACATAATCAAATGAGCAAATTTTCAAATTATTAAGCCATAGGCAAATTGTTATGGGTATATGTATCGCATGCCAAAAGAATCAATCTTCTTTTCAAGCAAATGCATTTATAAGTAATTTTCAAGTTGGTTGTGAATTTCCTATTTATCTTCAAACTACCTATAATGCATTTCATTCCTTTGAAATTCATGCTCATTGTTTCATATATATGATTTTGTTCAAGTGTTTTGTCATCATCAAAAAGGGGGAGATTGTTGCTCTTTGGATTGATTTTGATGATTACAAAGCATTTGAAGGAGTACTAATGATTTTCTCTTGAAAAAGACTTATTGCTCTTCAGGGGCAAAATCGTAATTTTACCAAAATCCTGATTTGAAAGTATCAAATGATAGAACAAAAGATTTGTGATCCATTGGTGAAAATTTTATTAGTTTTGGACTTGTATTTTAAAAGATATGCATGTTTGAAAAACATGAGTCGACCCATGAGTCGACTCATGGCACATGAGATGACTGGCACGCTAAAATTCCTGGCCAGCACATACTTGGCACACCCTGTGAGTCGACCCATGAGTCGACCCCCAAGGTATGAGTCGACCTCTACGGGTTTTAAGCCAATTTTACAGAACCTTGCATCCCGTTTGATTCTCTGATGTTTTTCCACAGAGGTCGACCCATGAGTCGACCCCCAGGCATGAGTCGACCCATGAGTCGACACCTGTGATGGAATTTTTCCGCAACGGCTAGTTTTTAACCCGTTTTAAATGCTTTTAATGCTCATTTAATGTGGTCTAACGGCTCTATTTCAGCCTAGAATGTTTTTCACTATTTCTTGAAGCTATAAAAGGGACAAAAAGGTGGGAATCAAGAAGTAGAATCAAGAAGAGAAATTTTGAAAAAGGGATTTCAAGCAAACTTTTCAGCTTTAAGCAAGAGCTCACTCAAAGCATTCAAGAAGCCTTTAATCCAAGCTCACCAACTCCTCAAGTGCACATTCAAATCTCCAACCACCTTGAGGAAATCAAAAAGAGCCTTCTTCCCTTTGAGTAAAGTGTATTTAAAGCATCATTCGCTCATTAAAGGAGCTTTCTTTGTACTTACTTGTGCTATTCATTATACTTTGTTTGAGTTATTGTTTTTGTTTTAGAAGGATTCCAAAATAAGGGAAGGTTGATCCGAACCTAGAATCGGAGTGTATTGGGTTGGCTTATACCCGAAAAACAAGTGGTCTAGCTTGGGATAGCTAGAGTCGGAGTTTCCGACGTTTGTATTCGGGTTGAATACAAGATTAGTGGATTGAAATTTTCAAGTAGGAGCTTGGGGAGTGGATGTAGGTGCAAGGTTGACACCGAACCATTATAAATCCTTTTGTTTGTGGTGTGCCTAATTGCTCTTCTTTAACTCTTCATTATTCTCTTGCATTCTTGCTTTTAGTCATTAGCCTTGAATTAATTTTACTCTCCCTATTTATTTAGCTATTGTGAAACATTTTTCATAAGTCATAAGTTAAGCTTAAAATTTTTAGAAACCCAATTCACCCCCCCTCTTGGGTTGCATAGCTAGGCAACAACTAAGCATTCTGGTTTAAGAAGTTCGTTGCGGAGCTAGGTGTGATGCCATCGGATGCCATTGCACTGCACTGCGACAACAACCGCACCATAACCCTCGCTAAGGAGCTAAAGTCTCTCCAGAAGTCCAAGCATATAGAGCGACGGTTCCACATCATACCGAATACCTCGAGAAGAAGTTTGTCGATGTGCAGAAAGTCGACTCTGCGCAAAACATGGCGGACCGCTGACTAAACCTCTCAGCCAACAGAAGACTGAAGCTCACTTTGAGAAGATGGATCTTAGGTATATGGCCAATTGGCTTTAAATCAAGTGGGAGTTTATTAGATGAGTGTCTTAAAAGTCAATTGTTGGCTGACATACTATGCAATTTCAGGACAACTTTGTACTTGTAATATATTTATTATTAATAAAGGATAATTTTTATTTTCAATCATGTTTATGCGTCCATGATTTGTCCTAAAAATTAATAAAGATGATTTTGTATATTCTCAAGGTGTTAGAGAATTTGAGACAAACATTATTAGTAGTTAGTTTCTAAATGCTTCCGATCGAAAGATCATCATGGAGGACAGTAATCAATCCATTTAAGATCGGTGCATGGATCACCTCCCTTATGGACAGATAAATCTCGAGTCTGCAGTGTGAGGACACTAGGATGAAAGTGCATGTGGTTGTTAGAGAACAACTTGCACAGAGCATGACCAACACGAAAAATCACTTGAATGTCTACTCACTCGTCAGTGGTCTTCTCGATGCTACAGTGGTGTGACTGGTCCTTTGACCTGCGGTGCATCAACTATTCGCAATGAGACTGCTGTAGTTTGACTGCATGTTCTCTTGGTCCCTAGCCATTCGGATCTTTGCTGTGTATGTCGGCTATGGTGGGTTCAAATTCGCTGTTAGGAGTAGAATGCACCTAAATAGAATCTATCAACCTTGATAGAAAAAGAAAGTCTTATGCCATTCGCGAGACTGAGTTCAAAAAGTCTTTGGCCAAAGCAAGTGTGAATACTAAAAAAGAGTTTCCATAGAATTCACAAGTGAACTCAAATCGAGCCCATCTAGCATATGACTGACATTGGAGTTTGACGAGTTCTCCATGACCTCCGTCAAGTTGGGACTCACAATAGAGGATTGAATCACACGGTAACTGCATCTAGAGGTTCATACTTTAATTCTGTTAGATTGCCACTATAAACTCTAGGTGTCACTGGTGGATTGTGAGACTTGTCGAGCATTGTCTTGATGATCGATGACCCTCGAAGGACAGAGTTGAAATTGTTCCAATCTATTGAAAGAAGTTTCAATGATATTATGATGGAGATCACAATATATCTCACTACCAGACAGAATAGAATCTATGGCATCACACACAAAAGAGATTCTTATCCGATCAGATGATTGATCAACGATTATGAATCATTGAAGGATAAAATCATCAATGTGATTGATGATTAACCTTATGCAAAAGTTATAATTATGTAATTCACTAAGTGTTGTGAATTTAGGAGGATTAATTAGCAATTGGATTGCTAATTGGCTCAATTTGATTGAGCAATGAGGTTTGGATCAAGTCTCATTGAATTGGATTCAGTTTGACTTGGATTGGATTTGATTGGATCAAGCTTGATTGCGAGAGAGACTAATTCTTGATTTGATCAGAACTCGGATTCAGTTAATTCCTAATTGTGTTAGAAATTTATTGAGGAGATTGGATTTCTAACTGGATTAGGTTCCATTCTCTCCTTGGATCAAAATCAAATTAGATTTGGATTGAGACCAAATAGGAAACCCTAGAGTCCCAAATCCTTGGGACTCTCTCTCCCTTATGCATGCCTTAAAGATCATGCTAAAAATGTTTCACAGTAAAAGTATTTGCGCGTGAGGAATATTTGCACGAGAAATGTGGGTGCAGAAAGATAGTTGGGCGGCATCTCATGATGAATCATCCTCTTATCTCCTTCCTAAATTGAATTTGATTCAAATCCAGATGAGAGGATAAGAAGGAAACAAATCAGATATTAATGGGAAAGTTTATGGCGCCAACTAATATTTTCACACATTAAAAAAGTTGGCGTGAGAAGAAATCAGATCTAATTTCTTTCTCATGCCACTCTTCTTTCTTGGCGCAAAATATTTGGACGCCCACTTGTTTGGCATGTGAAAGGTGGTGGCATCCCAAGAGAACCCTAATCCCTTCCCACTTATAAATAGGGTCCAAAAGTTGGATGCCTATTAGATGTGAAAATTGTTTTCTGAAGTCAAGCCTCCTCTCTTTTCTTCCGCTTCCCTATTTCTTTTATTCTTTTCCATATCTAGAGGGTCTGTGAGATTTGAGAAAAAGCTACTTCAGCCATCAAAGAGAAGATCTCTACAAGGGAGCTAGCATCCCAAGGAAATCATCCTATCTCTGATCGGAATGAATCCTCCTGTGGATCTTGTGGAGGTCAAACACGTATGCGGCTAAAAGAACCGTTCGATCCACAATCATCGGCTGCGGTATAGTTTGATCCGCGCAAGATATTGAGATCTGATCTCAATTATTTGTATTTTATTTTTAGATTATTTGCATGTCTTAGATCTGGACATGCGTAATTAATAGATATGATCTATTGCATGTGAGGTTAAAGGGTTTAACCTAGATCTGTTTCCGCCGCTATTTCAAAATCAGTTTTGAAATCTATGCATGCAACCAATCCGCTTTCTAACAGGCATCCATCTCAAGACATGGTAGTGAGCTCTCTCGTTACCATCTTCATGCCATAAGGACTCCCACCCTTGTAACTTGCATCACCTACCTCACAATAGTGCGATACTAAATAGGTAGACATAAATAATTTTATACTCCTATATAGAAATAGAGAAATCCCTGCATGATACTCCAAGAAAGTGTTATATGTTAGCATTTTTTGCTCACATTCGCAAGCACTTAAAAGATCAAGTTTCAAGCCACATGGTGTCATGTCCTACCATGTCCTATCAACCAAAAAATTTGATAGATCCAGAAACTTAAAGAAATGGAGTGTTTAGGTAATGTAGATCCTCAACATACTGGCACATTTTTATGATATATTTCATGTATTTAGCTTCAATATAAACTAGTTGCTGCTTGAAACTACCCAACCATTACATGGTATAATCCTAAAAGAGCAAAAATATAATTAAAGATTTCAAATCACTTTTCCCTAATTTATTTTATTTTCTATTATTTTTAAAAGTTTTTCGATCTTATTTCTCCAATATTCGATCGAAACTATGAGTCTTAGAGCAAAACCTCCAGAACTACCACAGCTATGCAATTGTCAAAATTGAAACTCTACCTTAAGGGATCAAAATGAGGGTGAATCTTGGTACAATGTTAAGGTTGCTCCATTGTGTCCTGGGTGTCATGCATTCAAAATATGGAAATAGCCTCACCAAATGCAGAGGTAATGCTGCATAAATTTAACCTTCCCTAGACCCCATCGTGTCAGGAACCTTGTGCACTCGGCCACCCTTTTTTAACCTAAAGAGACCGAAATGAAAAAGTTTCTTAAATGTTGAACAATACCATAGATATGGTGGTCAAGAGAGAGAAATAATTCTTCACGCACTTCTAGGAAGTTCCATCAATATCACATTAGTCCTCATTCCCATGTTGAAGATGACTTCAACCAAGTTCACATGAGCATTATATCAAAAAAAACAAGCAAAATAATTAAACAAAATATTCTAGGAACAATTTGGAAGATTATCTTGAAAAGTAAATAGAAAAAGAGCAGAGTATATTCTTACCAAGCAATGTCCAAACAATCCACTTCCTAGTGCAATTTCATATGATTGCTCCAAAACTTCATCTATTAGCCTCTGCTTATGTGACAAAGTCTCTTGGCCATGAGCGATAACATGCTCGGGATCCAATTCCAATAACTGTCACAAGTTTCCCAATCTTCTTAAAGCCGAAAAATACAAAATGAAGGCTTTGAAACAAGTATACATTAACTTTAATCAATCCATAAAGACAATGACTCTAGTGCCTAGAATGGCCAAAACATATGCAAAGCACGTCTACAAGTGGACAACTATCTAAGTGCAATAACAAACAAGGAATGTGGTTGTGAAAGTGCAGGAGCAAAAGATACTAAGCTACTCAGTAACCACTTCATATGCCAGACCCCATGAAAACATTTGCATGTCAACATCCGGTAATATTAAGAAACACATTAAGACACCATTAGCATGAAAATCACCTATATTTCCCATGGCAACGCTACAGTTCAGCTAAAGTTTCAAGATCCATTTTAAGGAAAATAACACAGAAAATATGAATATTTTACAGAAAATCTGTGATGTTAAGTAGGGTTCATAATGTACAGGCCTCAGCCCACAAAATTCCATGGGCCTAACTTTGCATAGAATACCAATAAGTGGGTGCCACTTACAGGACTTTGGCAGTTGTCCACATAAGCATTGATGCCCCTATGTCTTTGTACAGGGAGGAGGGTGGCCATCGGCACATGCTGTAACAATAGACAGTGCAGCTGTTCTTTTCATTCTGTTCCTCTTCTTCCTCCAATTTATTGTTTCACTCTTATTTTTCTCCCTTATTTTCTATATTATACTCTTGTTTTCATACATACAATAATTAATCTACAAGTTGCAATTGCATGTGCTGAAGTCATATATTAACGTCAGAGCATTAAGCCCCAACATGGTATTAGAGTGCGATCAAATTAAATGTTGCATGATTGTAATTATTCACTCTCCCAAATCTTCTTCAACCCATATGATCCATCATTCCCTTCAACTTTACTAGGTCAAATGGGTTTATGACAGTACAAGAATTTAGAAGGTGTTCCAGATGGATATGCAGCAAATATAAACTACAGACAGGGCACATGTACATAAATGAGTATGAAAAGTGAGCCTTGAGATGTAAAAAGTGAAGACCAAACAAGTCACCGAGCTAGAAGATTCTTATTGATATAAAGTACAGCTTGAGTTTCATCTTTGTTGCATAGATGAAACTGATTTCGCAGATCAAAAGCATTTGGATACATACCTTCTGAAACACAAAGGATTTAGTAAAATTTTGTAACTACAACAAAAAGAAAAACCCAAAAAAAAAAAAAAAAATGAAGTGTTGCATCAGCAGCCAGGGAGGAAGACACTCAGTTTTTTCTGACATCTCTCATGTGTATAATCCTAATGACGTATAGATTGGACCCACGGACTCAAAAAAATGTTATGCATATCAGATGTAGGAATGAATTTTGATGGAAAAATCATTTAATATCTGAATTATATATAGTTTGCAGGACACCCTATGCACACATATAGTCAGTGATAATGATCCTATTAAAACTGCCCTGATCTTGTCACATCTATGATTCCTATCTGATTGGATTTAAGAGAGGTCATATAGGGGGCTGTTCTTCGTTTGTGTTCAAGAGATTAAAGAAGGGATAAAAGAAGAGGTTAGAAAAGAAGAGGAGGAAAGGAATAACAAAAGGATAGTCAATATTTAGTTCTTAGCTTCAGAATGAGGGGGGAAAACAAAGTCAACAGCCACAATATAGTTTATGCTTGAAGATGACAATCAAACCTCATAAAATATCAAGCATCAACCTGGTTTCCCCAAAACTATTTCCTTACTTTCCTCTTTAAGATAACTCTCCATTTTTTTGGCTGGTTCATTAATGTTATGTTCTTGACTTTGTATTTGATTCTGATGCATGGATATGGATGTATCATTATCTTCTGAGGGATATAAATGGTGGAAGAAGATCTGCTTTTGCTCAATTTAGACACAATCTTCTATTCAATTACTAATATCTGTCTTTTCAATGAGATTTTGATGTTAAATATTTTTCTCTTTCAAAATTCATTCAATATATTATTTAATAAGTTAATGTGTTGCTGGACATGGTGAGGAATAATGAGATAGAAAATCAAGGATCATACAAAAGATGGATTTGATTTTAGTTTAATCCACCAATAAATTGCTGCATTGACACCAAAATCCTGGCTCCACCACTGCTAGGGGTCCGTTATAGACTTCAAATCTTATTACTGATTTCTCACCAATTCCTAAAAAAGACCAATCGCAAGAAGCAAAACTTCTGATATAATTGAATTAGCTATCTCATATCCCACTCCATAAAAACACAACATAATATGAAGCCACCCCTTGCAGTTGTTCTCTCTAATACTCAGCCAGATGGATCCCAGCATTATTTGTTGTGGCCTAATCTCCCATCTTGGGCTAATAATCGAGGTTCCACTTCCACTTTTATGTTTCTTAATTTTCCTTCGCATAATTTACAGATGTTGCATCTGTGTAGCAATTAGAAAATATTTATCAAGCAAACCAGATTAAACTTTATTTCCTTTATAAATAAGAGGAAGAGCTCTAGGCTTCTAGCCAAATCAAACCAGAATAAATAAATAAATAACAAACAAATGAGGCATCTTTAACAGTTAGTGTTAACCAGCTGACAAGAATGGTATGCAATCATAGAAGTCCACCTCACGTCTGTCGTCATTAATCACACAACCAGGACATCCAAATTTTCAAAGTAAGTCATTACCTGATCAAATAAAACTGAGTTCACATTGATATTGTACTCTATATTCATATCTTTTAAGCCACTGCTGAAAGCTTTGCTATATGGAAGAGCCCACCTCCAGAGATCTGCATCTTCAATATATCTGAAAAGCCTTCCAACCCTTTCAAACTTGCCGTCAGGCAAAAATTTTGCCCCAGCCACAGCATTGCTGCCTGTGGCATAATTTTCTGAAATGTTACTTCTTGCTAAAAGCTTTTCACTAAAGAAGTCAAATGCAATTGTAGCACCACTTCGTTTCATATCCATGACCTTAGTCACATTATTGCCAATGGAAGCATTTCCATGCAAAGTTTCCAATGCCGTCTTATGATGATCTAAGATTGTCACACTGGAAAACAAGAAGACAAAATAGTAGATAATAAGAATTATTAAATTTGGAAGTCAGCACTACTAACTACCGAAAGGTGATGAAATATGACTTACTGCATCATGGTCAAAAGGTACAACCAAAATGATGCAGGCAGCAAAACTACCTTCATAAAATGTAAAATCGACTAACCTGATTTCTTTCTCTTTTGAGTGGGGTTTTGAATCAAACTTCTACAACCTAATCACCTTTACAATATTTTAATGATATCTATTTTAGCAATTATAAGCAACAAATAAACCCATTTTTTGTCTTCAGTAGGGTTTATCTGCCAATCATCATGACATGATAGTGACTCTAATGATCTTTTACTTTGATTCATGCTAACAATTATAAGTAATGCATCTAAATTTGTGATTTAAATCATAACATATATTACAATAGGCAAAAAACAATATCATTGAATGAGGGGAGACTGACATAAAAATAAAGAGACTGACCTCTCAACTTTTGAAGATATCTCAGCAACAAATCCAGGGGGTCCCACAAAATCCAGGAGGTAAACATCACTGAGCATTTCTAAAGGAAGTGTGTCCACCCTGGAAACCAAAAAACTCACATATTATTAGTTATACATGGCCCTAGTTTTCATTCTCTCAGTTTTCTGTCTGAGGCCGGATCATATAAATATTTGCAATAACTTGAAGGTTTTATTCCCCTGTATAAGAGTTCAATTCTACAGGTATCAGTAGGCCTCTGCTAAGTAAAACTTCACAATTACATGAAGCATACTTAAATGAATTTTTGACCTCCATCACAAAATGCAAAGCACATATAAGATTTTTTTTTCTCCTCTTTTTATTGACAATTATTTGATACATTAGCAATTATAGTGATTGTTTTGGGTCTCAGGCTTTCAGTGTCATGGATTTATATTTCCTTAATATCGAAAGAAGTCTATAAAGTATTTGGTAACTCTTTTGAAAGAAAATGTAACAACTGGCTAAAGATTATTAAAAGAAAATATAATCCAACATATATACTGTACAAATCCTTGAAAAGATTAAAAGGCCAATTACCTGCTAAGTCACCAATCCCTATCGCTCCCCCCCCCCTTTTACCCCCTTTCTTTCCTAAATGGGTAATTAGAAGGAAGCAAAGGCCATCGAATGTGGCAGAGTCTTCACTTTTGCTTTGCCTCACTCATTCGGCATTCTACCAAGAATTCTCATCTAAGGAATGTAGGAACTCTAGTACCAACTTGAGCATAGGTTCCTATTCTCCTGATGTTGAAAGAAGTCTATGTGGCATGGTTCGCTAAGCCAAGTTGGTTCGGGGCATGCCGAACCATATCAGCAGTTGATTGAGATGGTTCCAGCATTCAAAATGAGAAACTAGCGAGGAGCGGAGAGAGAGAAGAAAACATAGGAAGAGAGAAAGTGGGGGAGGCAAAAAGAGGGAAAGGGAGAGAGGGCCTTTCTAGAGGCCGCTGGAGGACAGCCAAGCATGCTGCACTGCTACCAAGCTCGGCAAAACCCGGAGGGGGGAGGGAGGAAAGGGGAGAGAGAAGGAGAGGAGGCCACCAGAGGCCTCCAAAGGATCGGCAATGCCACTACGTCTCTACCATGCCAGTGAAAGCCAAAGAAGGGACTCCGCACTCCTAATCGAAGCAGGAGCTTTAGCACCTGTTTCAATTTTTTTATTTTGGGTTTATTCCATAAACTCGGCAACATATTTTCCAACTTCACTATTTTTTTCTATTTTTGAGGGACTTTCAATTGAAGCCGACAACTGTTGCCAACTTCAATTGAAAATCCCAAAAAAATAAAAAAAATAGTGAAGTAGGCAAATATGTTGCTGACTTCATACCCAAAAACAAAATACGAAATAGGGGCCAAAGCCCCTGTTTCAATTAGGAGGACGGAGCCCCTCCTCCAGTCTTCACCAGCACAATGGAGATGCAGTGGCATCGTTGGCCTTCCAAAGGCCTCTCCCTCTCCTTCCCTCCCTCCCCTTACTCCGGGTTCCACTGAGCTTGCTAGTGGCACATTGAGCTCGACTATCCTCCGGAGGCCCTCACTCCCTCTTCATCTCCCTCCACCTCTCCCTCTCTCCTCATCTCCCATTCTCTTTGCCTCTCCTTTTTTGTCAGTTTGGACCGGGTATGGAATGGCATAGGGGCATATCGCACCATATCATAGGCCAAGTGGTCCGAGCTTCGGTACCAATATGGTGAACCTTGCTATATGGTATATGGTTACTCTTTTGATAGAAAATATAACTAGCGGCTAAAGATTATTAGAAGGGAATATAATCCAGACCATATGATGTAGAAATCCTTGAAGACATTGAAAGGCCAATTATCGACAAAGTGATTGATCATCAATCCCTATCCCCTTCCTCCTTCTCCCCCCTTATCTTTTCTAAATGGATAGAAGGAAGCAAAGGCTGTTGAATAAGGGCATAGTATTCACGGGTGCTTTGCCCCATGCCATCATCATTCAACCAAGAAGAACCATCTAAGAATATACGAGAACCCGAGCAACAACTCATGCAAAGAATAATGATTGGCTCTCGAATTGCAATACCATAATTTAAAGTACACTACACAAAATGGTCTTAGCAATAGTACTCCAATGAGCCCATACAAGTGCGCGATCTCAGCCATCTAATGTCCCATTAAAGGTTAAGATTAGATTGCCAGATTAACAGTCATATAAGGAAAAATAATTGTTTTTTCTGCAATTTAGTGCATGTTTGAATATTCCAAGATTGGCCTAAAAATCCTATATAAGTACCGGGCATGTTAGCCTATCTAGCTATCATTTCTAAGCCCAGATCCTAGCCTTTGCACTACAAGAAAAAAGGAAAGACCTATGGAGGTCTTTTCCTTCTTCCCACAGGATTTGGGCTAGATACTGTTTGGTTGATACAAGGCCATGCTTAAATGGGTGGCCCAATCCAAGAATCATATAGGATTTTCAGCGCAATTATGTAGCAATATCCAAACAAGCCACTATTAAGAACTCCAGCCATGTTTCTATCCTCCACTTTTTTCAATTCCTTCTTCTAATGGTCCTTGGTGTACTCTTTATGTCACACCCCCCTCCAATCATGGCAACCACCGCATACTCATAGAAAAATTTCCATAAGCACGC
Source organism: Elaeis guineensis (assembly GCF_000442705.2). Taxonomy (NCBI): domain Eukaryota; kingdom Viridiplantae; phylum Streptophyta; class Magnoliopsida; order Arecales; family Arecaceae; genus Elaeis; species Elaeis guineensis. Next base: position 97,835,360 of record NC_025996.2, on the reverse strand, counting down.
AAGGCATCTCATCATGATATCATAGACAGACAATGGAACATAAATTAAAGGATTAAAGTTCAAACCTTAATTCAAACAATAAAATCCAAACTCAATGTCAATAAAAAAAGAGAAACAAATGTCTAACATAGTCAACTTTAAACAAAGTCTTTCATCAAATCTGGTAAACCTTATATCAAAAATAAGTAGGCTAACTGCATCTCTAATCGCACTCCCAATAGAAACCCCACATCAAGCTAATTTTCTGAATCTCTAAGAAAAATATAAGAAACACATCATAATTAATGAATACCTTTAACTAAATAAATCAGGCAACAACTACATGCATATATAGGTATATCACTTCACTAAGATAACATCATAAGCATGTTAATTCAAAATTCATATCTTAATGTAATGTAGTATCAAGTACTCATTCATAGAATTTCAAATTATATAATTTAAGTTAATAAATTATAGTTTCACGAAATTCTAAAGTTCTTCTTGTCAACCATAAGCTATAACCATATTTTTCCTGTGGCAGGATCTAACACTGCATATCATCTTGTGGTGAGCCATGTAGGCGGGTCATATGTCAACTTACGGCTTGCTGCATATCATCTTGCAGCCTGTTGTATATCATCTTCAGCACAATCCACAAGAACCGCGAAACTACTAGCGGTTTGTCGCGAATCTACTAGCGACATGTCGTATATCCGCTTTGCGACATAGTCCTTTATATAGCTAGGTTGACAAATTCATATTATCATCTAATTCCATATCTTAATCGACATTCATAACATCATTTAGTTTCATATCTTGTTTCGATGATAAGCAAGTAAACAATAAAATATCAAATTAATCAAATCATATCATCCATCATATCATCGTAATCATTTTATTAAATAATATTTTCAATGTTCATAATACCTTGCATCACATTTAATTAATACAAATCATAATTCATCAATTTATAAATTTATAAATTTACCAAATAAATTTAATAAAGGTAAAACACTACTTACCTTTCAAGCAATTCCAAACTATGGATCCAATTAATTCTGAAAATCCTTCTCTGTGTCTGGTATATAAAAATATCATACTTAAATCAAAATTCTATCATAATTACTTTTAAAATAAAATCTCTAAAATCCAACATCCCCACAAGGATTGACTAAGTGATAACGCCCGAGATTTTCGCTTAATCAATCTAGGCCATCAAAGAGAAACCCTTCTTTATATATATATATATATTTACTTTCTTTTTTTCTAAGACCCAAAAATCCTACAAGAAAGAGAGAGATGGAAGAGAGGCGAGTCCCTCTCTTTTTTCTTCCTCTTCTTCTTCTTCTTTCTTCTTTTTCTTTTTCTTCCTCTCTTCTTCTTCTTCTTTCGTTTAAATAGAACAAGGGATGTGAATCCCCTTTCTCCTCAACTCCAGGGAGTCTTGCTCGAAACCAGTGACTAGGGGTTGCAGCCCACGGCGGCCCAACCGTGGCTCCCCGATCCAATGGTCAACAGTGACGGGCGGCATCCAACGCTGCCGGAAAACCCAAGGATGTGGACAGCCAAAACCAGGGATTTTTGGAATCCGATTTTTGCCAAAAATCAGTGAATGAAAACACAAAAAAATCTGTCCAAAACTTCAAAAGAAATTGAAGAGAGGATACCTTGATTGATTTACCTTACTCTTGGTGATGTTTTGGGCCACGAAATCGCTGGCACAATGTCTTCAATCCAAGAAGATGGAACGAAGAAAACGGGAGGAAATAGGGAGAGAAAAAGCGATCTCTAATGATTGAAGGCCGAGGAAGGGGGGGTTTTCATTTTATAGAGGAGATTTAGGATTTTCGGCTCAAATTTGGTCTCCTTGTTGGGATTGGAAGAAGACTCTCAATAGGAGTCTTCTTCCTCCCAACCATTCTCTATTTTCTCTTTTTTTATTTTATTTTCATGCTTTAAAAATTGTGCTATACCCCTTGGGCCATTGTTTTAACTTGGGCTAGGTTTCAAATTGGGCTGGGGTATGACATTCTCCCCTCCTAAAAAAAATTTCATCCTCTAAATTTTTGTACCTATAGTCTCAAAGAGCTGGAGATATTTCTGCTTCATTTCTTCCTCAAATTCTCAAGAAGCTTCTCTTTCTGAATGATGACTCCACTGTACTTTGACATAAGGAATGATACGATGCCTTAGCACTTGTTCTTTACAGTCCACTATCCGTACAGGATATTATTCATGTGATAGATCCTTTCTAGTTTGCAAAGGTTCGAGTTCCAAAACATGACTTGGATCCGGCATATATTTCTTCAACATAGAAGCATGGAAGACATCGTGTACTCTGGCAAGTGAAGGTGGTAAGGCAAGTCCATAAGTTACCTCATCAATTCTTTCCAAAATCTCAAATGGACCCACATATCTAGGATTCAATTTGCCATGTATGCCAAATCTTGAGATTCCTTTTGAAAGAGACACCTTGAGGAATACATGGTCACCAATTTAAAATTCAAGTTTCCGTCTTCTATTATCTATATAACTTTTCTGTCTACTCTGGACAGCTCGAAGTCGCTCTTTGATTAAATGAATCTTCTCAACCACTAGCTATACAAGTTCGGGACCCAACATTCTCCATTCACCAACATCATCCCAGTGAATCGGTGATCGGCATCTTCTACCGTATAATGCTTCATAAGGTGCCATCCTAATGCTAGCCTGATAAATGTTATTATAAGCAAACTCAGTCAAAGGTAGATGCTCATGCCATGAACCTTTCATATCTAAAATACAGAATCTCAGCATATCTTTTAAGATCTGAATAGTTCTCTCTGACTAGCCATCAATCTGCGGATGAAAAGATGTACTGAAATTCAACAAGTTCCCAAGGCTTAATGCAAACTCTTTCAAAATTGTGAAACAAATTTGGTATCTCGATCGGAGATAATGGTCATAGGACTCTCATGTAGCCTCACAAGTTCCTTTATATATAACCTTGCTAGCTTTTCCAAACTAAAACTCACTCTGATTGGTAAGAAGTGTGTAGACTTTGTTAACCTATCCACAATAACCCAAACTGCATCGTTACCACTAGGAGGCTTGAGTAGCGCAGTTACAAAATCCATAGTGATATGTTCCCACTTTCATACTAGAATATCGAGGGGTTGAAGTAGCCCTACTAGTCTCTCATGTTCAGCTTTGGCTCATTGACACACCGAACATTGAGCCACAAATTGAGCAATCTCTCTTTTCATATTGTTCTACCAATACATTCCTTCAAGTCTCTATACATCTTAGTACCACCAGGATGGACCGTATAACCTATCTGATGAGCCTCAAGAATTTCTTGTTTGAGTATTGGATCCTTGGGTATGCAAATTCTATTTTCGAACCTCAAAGAACCATCATCATGTATACTGAATTCAGAATGAGTACCTGCTTCCATTGATTCCTTGATTTTCACTAATTGCGGATCGCTGTCCTAGGCAACTTTAATTCTATCTATAAGTGTTAGCTAAATTCTCATATTGGCTAATCAAACCACTGAGTCATATGTTCGAATGTCTAATTCAAGTTTTCTTATATCCTCCAATATTTGATGTTGATTTGTGATTAAAACGGCCTTCCCAGTGATTTTCTGCTAAGGGCATCAACAACAACGTTAGCTTTCCTAGGATGATAATTAATCATTAAATCATAATCTTTCAATAGTTCTAACCATCTTCTCTGTCTCATATTTAATTCTTTTTGAGTGAAAATATACTTCAAACTCTTATAATCTATAAAAACTTCGCACTACACACCGTATAAATGATGTCTCCAGATTTTCAGAGCAAAGATTACTACTACTAACTTTAAATCATGTGTCGGATAATTCTGTTCATACGGTTTTAATTGTCTTAAGGCATAAGCCACTATCCTGCCATGTTGCATCAATACACAGCCAAGACCCTTTCTAGATGCATTACTATAAATCGTGAATCTTTCATTTCCTATGGGTATAGTGAGGATAGAGGCTAAGACTAACCGTTGCTTTAATTCTGAAAAGTTTTATTCACAATCTTTGGTCCACTCAAATTTAACTCCTTTTTGAGTAAGACGAGTCAAAGGTGCAGCTATACGAGAAAATCCTTCCACAAATCGTCTGTAATAGCCTGTCATTCCCAAAAAAATATGAATCTCAAAAATATTTGTAGGTCGTTTCTATTGTACTACTACTTCCACCTTTATTGGATCCACCGATATTCCATCTTTTGACACGATGTGTCCCAAAAATGCCATCTTGTCCAGCCAGAACTCACACTTTTTCAATTTAGCATAAAGTTTTTCTTTAATTAATATTTGAAGTACGCACCGCAAATGTTCCTCATGTTCCATCTTACTTCTTGAATATATCAAGATATCATCAATGAATACCACAACAAGTTTATCAAGATAGGGTTTGAATATTTTATTCATTAAATCCATGAAGGCTGCGAGAGCATTTGTTAACCCAAACAGCATCACTAAAAATTCATAGTGTCCATAATGAGTTCTGAATGCAGTCTTGGGTATGTCCTTTGCTTTAATTTTCAGCTAATAATATCCCAAACAAAGATCAATCTTAGAGAAAACTTGTGCACCTTGCGACTGATCAAATAAATCATCGATTTGAGGCAGAGGATACTTATTCCTTATAGTAATCTTATTCAACTCCCTATAATCGATACACAACCTCATACTTCTTTCTTTTTCACGAATAAAATCGGAGCTCCCTAGGGTGATACATTAGGTCTTATAAAATCCTTATCTAACAGTCTTGCATTTAATTCTTTTAGCTCCATGGGGGCCATTCGATAAGGTGCTTTGGAAATTAGACCCGAACCAAGTACCAAATCAATGGTAAATTCAATTTTTCTATCTGGTGGTAATCCGGATAAATATCAAGAAATACATCTGAAAATTCATTCACAATAGGAATATACTGTAATCTCAATTCATCTTGTTCAGTATCTTTTACCGAAACCAGATAGCCTCTACATCCCTTAGCATCTGCCCGGCTAGCAAGGCCGAAATGATATGTGGAGCAGTAACTCATGTGCTTTCATAAAAGCTGAAAGCTATTTCACCTGATATTTGAAAGTTCACTCTCTTTTCATGACAGTCCAAAGAGGCATGATAAGTAGCAAGCCAGTCCATTCCCAGAATAATATCAAAATTCTGCATATCTAAAACTACCAGATCTGCTGGTAACTCTCTATCTCCTATTCTGACACTACATGACTTGCATATAATTTCGGTACTCAATATACCACTTACTGGTGTTTCAACATATAATTTAGTTTCCATAGGTTTACATATCATATCCTGTTGTCTAATAAAAGTGGTGGATATAAAGGAATGTGTAGCACTAGAATCAAATAAGACAAAAGCATGGATACTAGAAACAGGGATAGTACCTGTCACCACTGCATTGGAAGCCTGAGCATCCTGTTGTGTAAGCATATAAACTCTTCCTTGAGCCCTCGGCTTTTGACCTCCATCCTTTGCTTGAGTGGATCTATTCTTATTCTTCTGAGGGCAATCTGTAATTCTATGCCCTTTCTGACCATAACCAAAACAAGAACCAGTATTCCATGGGCAATTTGCAGACTCATGATCTCGGCCACAACTCGAACATTTATCAGGCTCATTCACGCGACCTTTATTATTTGCTAGCTTCTTTGCTGGACCTTTAAAGTTTTTATTTCATCCTTGAGATTCATTAAATCTGTTTCTCTTCTTTTGATTCCATTCTCTCTCAGCATGAGCTTCATTAACCTCTTTTTTAATTATTAAAGCTTTGTTCATAACAGCAACATAAGTAGTCAACTCATAGGGTATGGCCTGTTTTCTGATTTCGATCTTCAATCCCCTTTCAAATTTATGCACCCGATCTTGTTCAAGTTCAACCAATCTTCAAACAAACTTAGCTAGTTCTATGAACTTAGTCTCATACTTTTAAACTCGGTCTTGTTCAGTAGTTCCCTTGAAAGCTGGTGGAGCCAACCTTTTAAACTCCATGATGTTGTTTCGTGGCACTAGACGCTCCCCTTGTCCATGATGTTATGGTGGATGCTAATGTGGCAGCGCATGTTGTTGTTATTGTTGAAGTAGCTGCTGCTGCATCTGCATCACTCCAACTAAGGCCTGCATTAGTTGGGTCATGCTAGGCTCTTGATGCACTGCTGAAGTACTTCCAATAGCGTCGACAATTCCTTCCTGTAGAGGGGTGCCACTAGTTGGTTGAGGAGTGTCATCACCTTGCGGGTTTGATGTCCCTTTAATAGCTCCTTGAATAGTCTTCATTTGATGCAGAGGCATCATAACCTATATCCATTTGGGATGACAGCACATCCTTAATAAGGTTATAAATTTACTCAAGGTAGATTATGTCAAAATCATCATAACTAACATCCCGATGTCCCTAATGTCTACCCATCACTCACTCGTTCTACATCAGATCCGATATGTCATTATTTATCCAAACCTGGCTCTGATACCATATAAGTTGTCACACCCCCATCCCGAGACACGAGCTAGGGGTCATGGCAACCACCACATACTCACAGAAAAATTTTCATAAGCACGCAAGGCATCTCATCATGATATCATAGACAGGCAATGGAACATAAATTAAAGGATTAAAGTTCAAACCTTAATTCAAATAACAAAATCCAAACTCAATGTCAATAAAAAAAAAAAGAAATGTCTAACATAGTCAACTTTAAACAAAGTCTTTCATCAAATCTGGTAAATCCTATATCAAAAATAAGTAGGCTAACTGCATCTCTAATCGTACTCTCAATAGAAACCCCACATCAAACTAATTTTCTGAATCTGTAAGAAAAAAATAAGAAACACATCATGAGCTAACAACCAACTGAGCAATGAAAACCTTTAACTAAATAAATCAGGCAACAACTACACGCATATATAGGTATATCACTTTACTAAGATAACACCATAAGCATGTCAACTCAAAATTCATATCTTGATGTAATGTAGTATCAAGTACTCGTTCATAGAATTTCAATTTATATAATTTAAGTTTATAAATCATAATTTCATGTGTTGCTCCTTGGATTGATTTTGATGATTACAAAGCATTTGAAGGAGTACTAATGATTTTCACTTGAAAAAGATTTATTGCTCTTCAGGGGCAAAATCGTAATTTTACCAAAATCCTGATTTGAAAGTATCAAATGATAGAACAAAAGATTTGTGATCCATTGGTGAAAATTTTATTGGTTTTGGACTTGTATTTTAAAAGATATGCATGTTTGAAAAACATGAGTCGACCCACGAGTCGACTCATGGCACATGAGATGACTGGCACGCTAAAATTCCTGACCGGCACATACTTGGCACACCCTGTGAGTCGACCCATGAGTCGACCCCCAAGGCATGAGTCGACCCATGAGTCGACCTCTGCGGGTTTTAAACCAATTTTACAGAACCTTGCATCCCGTTTGATTCTCTGATGTTTTTCCACAGAGGTCGACTCATAAGTCGACCCCCAGGCATGAGTCGACCCCTGTGACGGGATTTTTCCACAACGGCTAGTTTTTAACCCATTTTAAATGCTTTTAATGCTCATTTAATGTGGTCTAACGGCTCTATTTCAGCCTAGAATGTTTTTCACTATTTCTTGAAGCTATAAAAGGAACAAAAAGGTGGAAATCAAAAAAAAGATCAAGAAGAGAGATTTTGAAAAAGGGATTTCAAGCAAACTTTTCAGCCCTAAGCAAGAGCGCACTCAAAGCATTCAATAAGCCTTTAATCCAAGCTCACCAACTCCTCAAGTGCACATTCAAGTCACCAACCACCTTAAGAAAATCAAAAAGAGTCTTCTTCTCTTTGAGTAAAGTGTATTTAAAGTCTCATTCGCTCATTAAAGGAGCTTTCTTTGTACTTACTTGTGCTATTCATTGTTATACTTTGTTTTGAGTTATTGTTTTTATTTTGGAAGGATTCCAAAACAAGAGAAGGTTGATCCGAACCTAGAATCGGAGTGTATTGGGTTGGCTTGTACCCGAGAAACAAGTGGACTAGCTTGGGATAGCTAGAGTCGGAGTTTCCGACGTTTGTATTCGGGTTGAATACAAGATTAGTGGATTGGAATTCCCAAGTAGGAGCTTGGGAGTGGATGTAGGTGCAAGGTTGACACCGAACCACTATAAATCCCTTTGTTTGTGTTGTACCTAATTGCTCTTCTTTAACTCTTCATTATTCTCTTGCATTCTTGCATTTAGCCATTAGCCTTGAAGTAACTTTACTCTCCCTACTTATTTAGCTATTGTCAAACATTTTTCATAAAGACATAAGTTAAGCTTAAATTTTTAGAAACCCAATTCACCCCCCCTCTTGGGTTACATAGCTGGGCAACAAGTGGTATCAGAGCCCGGTGCTCTAGCCCTACTTTGATCTAAACAATCAAAGAGCCAAAGATCTATGGCAACTCAAGTCGGCACTTCTCTAGCCGAGGGACAATCCACTAACCGACCTCCACTTTTCAATGGGTCTAATTACACCTATTGGAAAGCTCGGATGAAAATATTCATTCAAGCACTCGACTATGATATGTGGAGTATCATAGTGAACGGTCCTCACACACCCACTAAAATTATAGATGGTGTGGAATCAGCCAAACCCGAGAAAGAATGGGATGAAGTTGATAAGAAAATGACCCAATTAAATACTAAAGCAATGAATGTTCTTTATTGTGCTCTTGATGCTAACGAATTTAATCGCATTTCTACTTGCTCGTCTGCTAAAGAAATATGGGATAGGTTAGAAGTAATCCATGAAGGAACCAATCAAGTAAATGAGTCTAAAATCAACATGCTTGTGCATAAATATGAATTGTTTAAAATGGAGCATGATGAGTCCATAACTGAAATGTTTACTCGCTTTACTGATATTATAAATGGTTTAAAGAGTCTTGGTAAGTCCTATACTAACAGTGAGCTTGTAAGAAAGATTCTCAGTCCTTACCAAGAACTTGGGAAGCCAAAGTGACCGCCATCCAAGAAGCCAAGGACTTGAACATTCTACCCTTGGAAGAGCTTCTTGGATCGTTGATGACTCATGAGCTGAGCATGAAGCAACATCAAGAGGAAGAAGTCAAAAAGAAGAGAATAATTGCTCTCAAATCCACAGCTCCACCAGATGAAGAAACTGATGACACTGAAGATGAAGAACAGGATGAAGAGATGGCACTCATTACCCGAAGATTCAAGAAATTTTTGAGAAAAAGGAAACAAGGGATGAGGAAGAGGCCATTCACAAAAGGGAACAGAGCAAAGAAAAGGATAAAGACCAATCCCTTATCTGCTACGAATGCAAGAAACCGGGACACTTCAAGTCCGAATGCCCACAACTGAAGAAGGGTCCCAAGAAGTACAAGAAGAAGGCCATGATGGCCACTTGGAGTGGGAGTGATGACTCAAGCTCCGAAGAGGAAGACTCGACTGAACAAGATAACCTGTGCCTTATGGCACACGAAAATGAGGTAATCTCCGAAACTCCTAGTGACTTTACATTTGAAGAACTACATGAAGCTTTTTATGATTTAATTGATGAATTAAAGAAACTAGGGATGAAGAACAAAAATCTAAAATCGAAAAATCAATCTTTATTGAAACAAAATGAAAGCATTTTAATTGAAAAATCCACCCTGCTTCAAGAAAATCAAAGTTTAAATAATGAAATTGCCAAGCTAAAACCAATAGTAGAAAAATTCACCTTGAGTTCAAATAAACTTAATATGATTCTTGATAATCAAAAAGCCGTGTATGACAAGGCTGGACTTGGCTATAACCCTTTGAAGAAACAAAAGTATCTGAAAAATATCTATGTAAACTCTTCAAATAACAAGTTATCTAATAGTACTTGCTTCAAATGTGGTAGAATAGGACACAAGTCATACACTTGCTTCTCTAACAAATCTGTAAACTCAAATGTAAAGAAAATATGGGTTCCAAAAGGAACCATTATGACTAACCAAAAAGGATCCAAGAAAGCTTGGATACCTAAAACAAAAACTTGACTTTTGCTTGCAGGTGTGTCTAGCATCCCAAGAAGGAACAGGAAATGGTATCTTGACAGCGGATGCTCGAGACACATGACTGGTGATGAATCCCAATTCATCACTCTTGATGCTAAGAATGGAGGGATGGTCACCTTTGGAGACAATGGCAAAGGAAAGATCATCGGTATAGGTAATATTGGTATCACTCCCTCCAAATACATTGAAAATGTTTTGTTAGTAGATGGTTTAAAGCATAATTTATTAAGCATTAGTCAATTTTGTGATAAAGGATATAAAGTTGTTTTTGAATCTTCTGTTTGCATTGTAACTAGTCCTATTAATGATGGCATTAAATTTATTGGACAAAGACATGGTAATGTTTATATGGTAGATTTAAATGATCTATCCAACATAAACATGCAATGCCTAGTATCCTTGAATGCTAAAATTAATAAGACTAGTCAGCTTTGGCATCGTAGGCTTGCACATATTAGCATGCATTCACTTTCAAAATTAATTAAGAATTAGTTCTTGGTTTGCCAAAATTGAATTTTGAAAAGGATAGAATTTGTGATGCATGCCAACTAGGTAAACAAACAAGAGTTTCATTTAAATCCAAAAATATTGTTTCAACCTCTAGACCTTTAGAGCTTTTGCATATGGACTTATTTGGACCTACTAGAACTACTAGTCTAGGAGGAAAACGATATGGTTTTGTAATTATAGATGATTACTCTCGTTTTACTTGGGTTTTCTTTTTGGCACACAAAGATGAAACTTTTCAAGTTTTCACTAAATTTTACCGAAAAGTCACTAATGAGAAAGGATTTTCAATTCAAAATATTCGAAGTGATCATGGAACTGAATTTGAAAATCAAGACTTTGAAAAATTTTGTGATGAAAAAGGAATAGGCCATAACTTCTCTGTACCTAGGACACCCCAACAAAATGGGGTAGTAGAAAGGAAAAATAGAACCCTAGAAGAAATGGCCCGTACCATGCTATGTGAAAGCAACCTTCCAAGATACTTTTGGACGGAAGCTATTAACACAGCATGTTACATTTTAAATCGTACTTTGATTAGACAAATTTTAAAGAAAACCCTTATGAGCTTTGGAAAGAAAGAAAACCTAATATTGCATATTTTCATGTTTTTGGTTGCCGATGTTTTGTATTAAATAATGATAAAGAAAGACTTAGAAAATTTGATGCAAAATCAGATGAAGCAATCTTTCTTGGTTACTCCTCCACTAGTAAAGCTTTTAGAGTTTTTAACAAAAGAACTTTAGTAGTAGAGGAGTCCATACATATTGTCTTTGATGAATCTAACGATCTTCCTTCAAGGAAGAATGAAGGTGTTGATGATGCAGATCCTCTTATAGATGGAATGAAGGAGATCACTCTGAAAGATTCAACAATTCAAGATGACGAGGAACATGAAGACAAATAGGATGAGGGAGGTGAAGAACATCAAGAACAACCTCAAGGTACAAATGACCTACCCAAAGAATGGAGGTATGTTCACAATCACCCTAAGGAGCTAATTATTGGTGATCCTATGCATGGGGTAAAAACTCGTTCTTCACTTAAAGATGTATTTAATCATTGTGCTTTTGTCTCTCATCTTGAACCAAAAACTATTGAAGAAGCTGAAAATGATTATAATTGGATTAATGCAATGCAAGAGGAACTTAATCAATTTGAAAGAAATAATGTATGGACTTTAGTATCAAGACCTAAAAATTATTCAATAATTGGCACAAAATGGGTCTTTAGGAACAAATTAGATGAACATGAAAATATAATAAGAAATAAAGCAAGATTGGTTGCTAAAGGTTATAATCAAAAAGAAGGAATTGATTTTGATGAGACCTTTGCACCTGTTGCTAGATTAGAGGCCATCAGACTTCTACTTGCATATGCTTGCTTTATGAAATTTAAACTATTTCAAATGGATGTCAAAAGTGCATTTTTGAATGGATATATTGCTGAAGAAGTCTATGTAGAACAACCCCCAGGTTTTGAAAATCATGCTTTTTCTAATCATGTTTTTAAATTAAATAAAGCTCATATGGTTTGAAACAAGCACCTAGGGCTTGGTATGATAGGCTAAGCAAATTTTTACTAAATAATGATTTTTCAAGAGGTAATGTAGACACAACCCTTTTCATTAAAAGAAATCAAAATGATATATTAATTATACAAATATATGTTGATGACATTATTTTTGGGTCTACTAATGAATCTCTTTGTCAAGATTTTGCTAAGCTCATGCAGGGGGAGTTCGAGATGAGCATGATGGAAGAACTTACATTCTTCCTCGGACTCCAAATCAAACAAACAAAGGAAGGAATCTCCATCACCCAAAGCAAGTACACCAAAGAATTACTCAAAAGATTTGGAATGGAGAACTCCAAAGCAATTGGCACACCCATGAGCCCTTCATGTAAGCTTGACAAGGATGAAGAAGGTAAATGTGTAGACCTAAAATATTATAGAGGTATGATTGGCTCTCTATTATATTTGACTGCAAGTAGGCCTGATATCATGTTTAGTGTTTGTCTGTGTGCTAGATTTCAATCTAATCCTAAAGAGTCTCACTTGAATGCTGTTAAAAGAATCTTTAGATATTTAAATGGCACTCAAACTCTAGGATTATGGTACTCTAAGGACTCATTAATTACTTAATAGGATATTCAGATGCTGATTTTGCTGGATGTAGATTAGATAGAAAAAGCACTAGTGGAACCTGCCAATTTCTTGGAGTTAACCTAATCTCCTGGTTTAGCAAGAAACAAAATTCGATAGCACTGTCTACGGCTGAGGCCGAATACATTGCAGCCGGAAGTTGTTGTGCTCAAATCTTATGGATTAAGCAACAACTCGAAGACTTTGGTATCAAACTTAATGAAACACCCATAAGATGTGATAACACTAGTGCCATAAATCTTACTAAAAATTCAATTCAGCATTCTAGGTCCAAACATATTGAAATCAGACATCATTTTATAAGAGAACATGTTCAAAACAAAGATATAATTCTGGACTATGTTTGCACTGAAAATCAATTAGCCGATATCTTTACAAAGGCCCTAAGTGAAGATAGATTCTGTGAAATTAGAAGAGATCTAGGAATTCTTGATCCATTTGCTTAAATATCTCTCTAATTTCAAGGAATCAATGTCAAAATTTCTTTGAGCTCAATTTTCATCATCTCTCTTGGACCTAAAAGCTCAAGATTATCATTCTCACAACTTTTCATAGAGCAAAAATTCTTCTCCCAAAATTCTGAATTTTTTCAGAATTTATTCATATTTTTCTTGAAATTTTGTGAATCATGAGTCGACCCCCTAGGGTCGACCCAATGGCATACTTGCAATTTTCAGCCAACATCCCATGGGTTCATCTCTTTTTAACTAAAAACCCGTTCATGAGCCGACCCCTCCATCTTCGTCTTCCTCCCTCCAAAACCCATAGTCCTTCTCTTCTTTCTCTCCAAATCCAAGGTCTAAGCCCAAGATCCTTCTTCCATCATCTCTCCACCTCAAATCGCTCCTTGGGAAAGGCACTATTCCCTTTTTTTCTCCCTTGATTGGAGCGGTTGGAGCGTGCCCTAGCTTCCACCATTCTTCTCCAAATCGAGATTTCTCTCTGCCAAAAATCCCTTTCCATCCCCTAATAACCCTCCTTCTCCTCACCCTTTTGATCTTCCTAGTCTCCTTGCTTGCTCTTGTGGTGAGAATGGCTCCAAAATTGAAACTCCTTCAAAGAAGGAAATCGGTCCGTGAGCTGGAAGAGGGCGTGCACAGGAAAAGGCAAGCTTCTCAGACCTCCTCTGCTCCCATTCCTGCTTCGGCATCTGCTCCAGATTCCTCTCAGTCTCCTCTCAGCCCTAGTAAAATTCCACTCTCTGTCAGAAAGGTAGAAACCGGCAAAAATGTTGACTTCAGATTTTTTGAAAAAGAGGGTTTCTCCATTGGTTCAAAGATCAAAAACCAAGGTTGGGGTTTTTACTGTTCTCTTAAAGAAGTTACATATGTAGATTTGGTTAGAGAGTTTTATCTGAATCTATGCTATGGCAATGGAACAGTAACTTCTACTGTTAAGGGAATTGATATCTGCTTAGATCCTATTATTTTGGGAGAGATTCTTCATTTGCCCTGTGAGGGATATTCAAACATGGAACTCCATCAATTGGTAACAAAGCTTTTCTTCCTAAGAAGTGGTAGACATGACCTCCTTTCAGGCCGAGACATATGCATCATGTTTCATGTGATCACCCAAACCCCCTTAAACCTCCCAGCTTTAATGATTGAGGCCATGAGAGAAACACTGAATAGATCCAAGGCACATCTGCCTTTTGGTATGGCCCTCACACTGGTATTCAGGAGGTTTGGAGTTAGTTTTGAGGGGGAGGCATCTGCTAGGCTCTCTCACTCTGACACCATCAATCAACACACTTTGCACCGCATGGGATTCACTAGGACCGATGGTGGTTGGATTAAGGGTGCAGAAGACAGAGTTGAGGACAGAGCTGAGGAAGGTCCTTCATCACCTCTCCATGACATCAGGGCAGCATCTCCAGACATCCAGTTTGTTTCAAAGGCTGGCCCTTCAGAGTCCACCAGGAGACACACTCCAGTTCAGCAGCCAGACAGCAGAGCACCTCCCTCAGAGATCAGATTGGCTGATGATCAGATTGAGATGATTTCTCAACGTGTGGCTTCCTTGCTTTCTCGACAGTGGAGCACTTCAGCTTTCGCATCGGGATCCACATCATTTGATGCATCTGATCAGACTTTGATCCCCCATATCTCCACTGTATTTCAAATGATCTCAGATCAGTCAGTTCGGATTCAGCAGCTCGAGGATTACATTTTGAGACTGACTGGGAGGGTACTTGACTTGCAGGGGCAAGTGTTAGCTCTGGCACATCCACAGCCACAGGAGTGCACTACTGAGGTCTCAGACCTATCTACGGAGGCAGCCAGACTTAGAGGAGTATTGGAGAGTGGATTTGATTTCCTGAGGAGAGAGATCAGAGGCTCTAGTGAGCATGCATCTACACAGTTCACTGCACTGCTTCAGTCTGTTTCGAGAGCTCTGAACCTTCTTGACACCATCAGGCTCTCTCTTGCAGTTCAGTCTATTGCTTCTCAGCCTTCAGGATCATCTCGCCCACTTACTCATGCCAGCACCTCCACTCGTGGCAGAGGCAGACGGGGTAGAGGACGAGTCCTTGGTCGTGATCCTTCATCTCCCCACCCCATCTCCGATACATCTGATTCTGATCCATCCAGTCATGAGCTCTACTAGATCCTTGTAGTTAGTCTTGTCTGTTGTTTCTTTCTAGGATCTATCTTTTGGGCCATGTAATGATATTGACTGATTGACTTTTATATTTTGATATATGTATTGGAACAACTCTATGCTATCAGTCACTTTTTGATTATAAATCTACTCTTTGACTTTTAATGTATGACCTTCAAATTGAGTTACTTTTAATTTTGTGCATGCTTAAAATAATATGAATTGCTATTTCATATCTATGGTACTCAATGGTATATTTTGTTTTATGATTGCTGTATTCAGGGGGAGTAAACATTAATGTTAGTAAAATTAATGATTAGTACAAGAAGTTCAAGAAACAAAAAGAGAAAATGTATTTAAAAGAAAAGGGGGAGTAAACAATGTTTGATGATGTCAAAAAGGGGGAGAAATTAAAGAAAAGTATCAAAAGGAAGATTAATAAAAGACTTAAAAACAAAATGAGTGAATTGCTAAGCAAAAAGCAAATGAGCAAACTTTAAAATTAATTTTTAGACATGCTCTGATACACTTTAAAATTAGACATGCTCTGATACACTTTAAAATTAATTCTTAGACATGCTTTGATACACTTAATTTTTAAACATGCTCTGATACCAAAATTAAATAATCAAATGAGAATAAGCAAATTTTCAAGATGCTAAGAAATTTGAAAAACAAGCAAATGAGCAAATGAGATATTTTTAAATACGCAATTTTCAAATCCTTAGGTAAATTCTGATAACAAAAATAAATTTTCTGCTCTGATACCAAAATCACATAATCAAATGAGCAAATTTTCAAATTATTAAGCAATAGGCAAATTGTTATGGGTACATGTATCGCATGCCAAAAGAATCAATCTTCTTTTCAAGCAAATGCATTTATAAGTAATTTTCAAGTTGGTTGTAAATTTCTTATTTATCTTCAAACTACCTATAATGCATTTCATTCCTTTGAAATTCATGCTCATTGATTCATATATATGCTTTTGTTCAAGTGTTTTGTCATCATCAAAAAGGGAAAGATTGTTGCTCCTTAGATTGATTTTGATGATTACAAAGCATTTGAAGGAGTACTAATGATTTTCACTTGAAAAAGACTTATTGCTCTTCAGGAGCAAAATCGTAATTTTACCAAAATCCTGATTTGAAAGTATCAAATGATAGAACAAAAGATTTGTGATCCATTGGTGAAAATTTTATTGGTTTTGGATTTGTATTTTAAAAGATATGCATGTTTGAAAACATGAGTCGACCCATGAGTCGACTCATGGCACATGAGATGACTGGCACGCTGAAATTTCTGGCCGGCACATACTTGGCACACCCTGTGAGTCGACCTATGAGTCGACCCCCAAGGCATGAGTCGACCCATGAGTCGACCTCTGCGGATTTTAAGCTAATTTTACAGAACCTTGCATCCCGTTTGATTCTCTGATGTTTTTCCACAAAGGTCGACCCATGAGTCGACCCCCAAGCATGAGTCGACCCCTATGACGGGATTTTTCCGCAACGGCTAGTTTTTAACCCGTTTTAAATGCTTTTAATGCTCATTTAATGTGGTCTAACGGCTCTATTTCAGCCTAGAATGTTTTCCACTATTTCTTGAAGCTATAAAAGGGACAAAAAGGTGGGAATCAAAAAAAAAGGATCAAGAAGAGAGATTTTGAAAAAGGGATTTAAGCAAACTTTTCAACCCTAAGCAAGAGCTCACTCAAAGCATTCAAGAAGCCTTTAATCCAAGCTCACCAACTCCTCAAGTGCACATTCAAGTCACCAACCACCTTGAGAAAATCAAAAAGAGTCTTCTTCTCTTTGAGTAAAGTGTATTTAAAGTCTCATTCACTCATTAAAGGAGCTTTCTTTGTACTTACTTGTGCTATTCATTGTTATACTTTGTTTTGAGTTATTGTTTTTGTTTTGGAAGGGTTCCAAAACAAGGGAAGGTTGATCCGAACCTTGAATCGGAGTGTATTGAGTTGGCTTGTACTCGAAAAATAAATGGACTAGCTTGGGATAGCTAGAGTCGGAGTTTCCGACGTTTGTATTCGGGTTGAATACAAGATTAGTGGATTGGAATTCCCAAGTAGGAGCTTGAGAAGTGGATGTAGGTGCAAGATTGGCACCGAACCACTATAAATCCCTTTGTTTGTGTTGTGCCTAATTGCTCTTCTTTAACTCTTCATTATTCTCTTGCATTCTTGCATTTAGCCATTAGCCTTGAAGTAACTTTACTCTCCCTACTTATTTAGCTATTGTCAAACATTTTTCATAAAGACATAAGTTAAGCTTAAATTTTTTAGAAACCCAATTCGCCCCCCCTCTTGGGTTGCATAGCTGGGCAACATCATGAAATTCTCAAGTTCTTGTCAACCATTACCTATGACCACATTTTCCCTGTGGCAGGATCTAACACCGTGTATCATCTTGCGGTGAGCCGTGTAGGCGGACCATATGTCAACTTACGGCTTGCTGCGTATCTTGCAGCCTGCTGTATATCAGCTTCAACACAATCCATAGGAACCGCGAAACTGCTGGCGGTTTGTCGTGAATCTACTGGCAACATGTCGCATATCCAATTTACGACATAGTCCTTTACATAGCTAGGTTGACAAATTCATATTATCATCTAATTCCACATCTTAATCGACATTCATAACATCATTTAGTTTCATATCTTGTTTCGATGATAAGTAGACAATAAAATATCAAATTAATCCAATCATATCATCCATCATATCATCGTAATCATTTTATTAAATAATATTTTCAATGTTCATAATACCTTGCATCACATTCACATCATGAATTAATATAAGTCATAATTCATCAATTTATAAATTTATAAATTTATCAGATAAATTTAGTAAAGGTAAAACACTACTTACCTTTCAAGCAATTCCAAACTATGGATCCAATTAATCCTAAAAATCCTTCTTTGAGCCTGATATATAAAATATCATACTTAAATCAAAATTCTGTCATAATTATTTTTAAATAAAATCTCTAAAATCCAACATCTCCACAAGGATTGACTAGGTGATAACATCCGAGATTTCTGTTTAATCAATCTAGGCCATTAAAGAAAAACCCTTCTTTATATATATATATATATATATATATACTTTTTTTTTTAAGATCCAAGAATCCTACAAGAGAGAGAAAGATGGAAGAGAGAGAGAGTCCCTCTCTTTTTTTTCTTCTTTTTTTTTTCTTTTTTTTTCTTCCTCTCTTCTTCTTCTTCTTTCATTTAAACAGAATAGGGGATGTGAATCCCCCTTCTTCTCGACTCCAAGGAGTCTTGCCCGAAACCAGTGACCGGGGGTTGCAACCCACGGCGGTGCAACCGTGGCTCCCCGATCCAGCACTCAATGGTGACAGGCAGCACCCGACGGTGCCAGAAAACCCGAGGATGCGGACGGCCAAAACAGGAGATTTTTGGAATCCAATTTTTGCCAAAAATCAGTGGATGAAAACACGAAAAAAAATCTATCTAAAACTTCAAAAGAAATTGAAGAGAGGGTTCTTTGATTGATTTACCTTACTCTTGGTGGTGTTTTGGGCCATGAAATTGCCGGCACAATGTCTGCAATCCAAGAAGATGGAACGAAAAAAACAAGAGGAAATAAGGAGAGAACGAGCGATCTCCGATGATTGAAGGTCGAAGAAGGGAGGGGGTTTTGGTTTTATAGAGGAGATTTAGGATTTTTTGCTCAGATTTGGTCTCCTTGTTGGGATTGGAAGAAGACTCCCAATGGGAGTCTCCTTCCTCCCAACCGTTCTCTATTTTCCTCTTTTTTTATTTTATTTTTCATGCTTTAAAATTTGTGCTATATGCCTTGGGCCATTGTTTTAACTTGCGCTAGGTTTCAAATTGGACTAGGGTATTACACTTTACTAGTAATTGCTTGACGCAAGCCTAAGCCACGTTTCTATGGAGAGAGAAAGAAGATACACGAAATGAAGGAAAACGGCAAAAGAAGAAGAAACTCTCTTCTTTAGAATTTTGATTCAATAATCACGAAATAAATTAAAACTGATTACAATGATGGCCAAAGGAGCCTTATTTATAGAAGAAAAGTCCTAACCTAATAGCAAAAGGACTCTAAAACAAAATAGAAAAAAGATTAACATAAAGATTGAAACTCCCAATACGACTAGGATTCTTCCAGACTCCTGTTGACTTGTCAAACAATAGAATTAGGCTTCGAAATTTAGAGTGGCGGCAAAATGGCCAGTCTTGTAGAGCACAAAAAGAGCTTTCTGAAATGGAGTCATAATAACGATTCTGACATCGGATGAGAAAGTTATGACCGTTCTAGCTCAATAATGTCAAAATCGACAGGGTTAGGTGCAGTCAGCCTGATTTCTTGATCTTTCGGGTCTATTTCTTCAAATCATGATTTGCACCAACTAAGACATCTGTGTTATACTCCCCAGGCTAGAAAAAACTCATCCTCGAGTTCGAAAAATCCAATGCTTCCTGTAATAGTAATTCACCAGAAAGTTGATGCTGGTCTCTGGCTTTGGTGTAGGTAGATCTTCCTTCTTCATTGATGCTAGAGTAATTTTTTGACGGTCCTTCTAGAATGTGTAGGTATTCCGACGACCATCATAGTTGATGCTGTGATCATACTGTCAAGGCCGCCCTAAAAGCAGGTAACAAGCATCCATGGCAACGACGCCGCATCAAACTTCATCGAAGTACTTCTATCCAATAGAAAATGAGACAAGACAACGACAATTGACAACCACCTCACTTTCTTTCCAAAACCATGATAGCTTGTGCAGTTGAGGATGTTTTTGTGTGATCAGGTTCAGCTTAGAGATGGCCTCTTAAGAGATGATGTTCTCGCAACTACCTCTATTGATGATGACCTTGCAAACCTTATCTTTAATAGTGCAATAAGTATGGAAGATGTTGATCCACTTCCAATCTTTTTTCTCCCCCCTTTTTTGGAGCAAGCAAACTCTTTCGAATAATTAGAACCTCTCCTCTATCTCCAAACAGTAAAGCACCATCATCTTCTTCGCCTCCATCATAGATAGCCTCTTGATCCTCATCAGATGGTTCTTCTTCGATCAGCAACTGCTTTCCGGACCGTCCAATCGGCTTCTTGCACTTGCTCTCATATGTCCAATCTTGCCATAATTGTAGCACCACAAAGTTGATGATCCAGCCGAAGTTGCCTTTGATGACCTTGCTTCAATAATAGCACAAATAGGAGGGGTAGAAACTGGGTTGCATTGTGTGTCCTTCTGATTCTGTGACATTTGGTTGCTCTTCAGGAGAGGATCAGATTTGGACACAGGCCTATGTCGCAACTACTTCTCAGTAACCATGGCTCGATGGTACGCTTCCATAACGTTCACAAGGAGTGGAGCCTCAAGGTGTCTTGGATCTGCTACTTTAGGCCACCAAGTTACCTTGCCACCATTTGCTCACTCTCCACCAGATTATGTTTGGTGACCAGTTGGTAGAACTCGTCCATGTAATTGTCTATGGATCTAGTGTTAGATGTGTACCCTAGAAGCTGACACATGTACACTTCTGGAGCACAATTTTGTAATTGAATTTTGAAATTAATAAAATTTGGATTACTTTTCCATTCATGTTATGTGTACTTTAATTGTGTCCATGAATCATCTGAAGAATTAACGGATGATGACACGTATTCTCAAAGAATTGAAAATTTGAGGCACGTGTCATTAGTGGTTAATTCCTAGATTGCTCCTGATCATAGGATCATTATGGGGACAATTATTGATCCAGATAGACTAGTACACAAATCACTTCCTTCGAACAGATGAGTCTCAAGTCTGCAGTGTAGGGACACTGGAGCGAGAGTGCAGATGGTTGTTAGAAAATAATTGGTACTAAGCATGACCAACATGAAAAGTCACTAAAATGGCTTACTCATCAGTGACTTGCTCATAGCTGCAGTGGTGTAGATAGTTCTTTGATCTGAAGTACCTCGACTGTTCACAATGAGATTGCTGTAGTTTGACTGCACAATCACTTGGTTACCTAGCCATTCGGAACCTTACGGTGTATGTTGGCTGCAGTAGATCCATTGTAGGAATAAGATGTGCATCAAAATGGGATTTATCAACTCTGGTAGACAAGAAGAGGTCCTATGCGGATCATGAGACTAAGTCCTAAAATCCATGACCATAATAGGTGAATGATGGAAAAGAGTCTCCATAAAGTTTCACATGGACTCGAGTCAATTGAATCTAATATATGACGGACGAATGGATTTGATGAGTCTTCTTTGACCTGCGTCCTGTCGGGACTCACGACAGAAGAACCAGGCTACACAGTAATTGCATCTAAAGGTTCAATACTTTTATTCTGCTAGATTGCCACTACATACTGCTAGATATCACTGATGGATTGTGAGACTCATCGGACGTCATCTTGATGATCGATGACCCTCGAAGAGCAGAATTAGAATTGTTCTGATCCATCGAAAAGAGTTTCGATGATATTGTGATAGAGATCACGATATATCTCACTATCAGACAGAATAGAACTTACGAGATCACGCACAAAAAAGGTTCTTATCTGATCAGATGGCCGATTAACAATTATGAATCGTTGATGGATAAAATCATCAATTTAATTGATGATTAATCCTATACAAAAGTTGCAATAATATAATTTGCTAATCAGATCATGATATATCTCACTATCAGACAGAATAGAACTTACGAGATCACGCACAAAAGAGGTTCTTATCTGATCAGATGGCCGATTAACAATTATGAATCGTTGATGGATAAAATCGTCAATTTAATTGATGATTAATCCTATACAAAAGTTGCAATAATATAATTTGCTAATGATTAGTGAATTATAGAAAGATTAATTAGTAATTGGATTACTAATTCGCTCAATTTGATTGAGCAGTAAAGTTGGGATCAACTCTAATTGAATAGCATTTAGTTTGACTTGAATTAAGCCCGATTGTAAAGGAGATTAGTTCTTGATTTGATCAGGACTAGGCTTAATTAATTCCTGATTTGATTAGGATTTAATTAAGAGATTTGATTCCTAATTTGATTAGGTTCATTATCTTTTTGAGTCTAACCAAATCTGATTTGGTTTGGAACTAAATTAGAAACTAATCTAGAGTCCATGGGAGATTGGACTCTCCCTTGCGCCACCCTTCTTTGTGCGCCAATTTTTCTTCATACAAGAAAGGATTTTTTGCATGAGTTTTCTTTCACGCAATTTTGGTTTCCGCCCCTTCCTATCTCATGTTCAAATAAGGGATAATATCTGGTTGATAAGGTAGTTTCAAATTAGATTTGAATTCAATTCCTTATCTGGATGAGGTATGACCTCATCCTAACCATATTGGAAGCCAACTATTAAAAAAACCCTCTTTTTGGCATCAAATCTGATTCGCTTCACCGTGAGATATCTGAGAATACCATGAGAAAGAAAAACCACCGAGTTTCCTAAAGTTAAAACTAAGGGGGCATGGTTTTTGAGAAGGGTGCTTCCATATTGGCATTGAACGAAAGCCCTAGGGTTCTAGGGTTTGGACATTTGGGTTTAGGGAAGAGAGAGAGTGTTCTCGAGTCTCTTTACCTATTTCATCCTCCTAAATAGTCTTCTTCATCTCTAGAGGAGTCCGAAAGATCTGAAGAAGGTGTCGTTTCAACCATCAGAAGCGAAAGTCTGCAAGGGAGCTAGGACCCCAATGACTTCGATGACCTCTAATCGAGCAAAGGACCTCGTGTGTATACCTGTAGAGGCCGGACGCATGTGCAGCTTGACAAGGACCTCATCAGATTACTCGGATCATCGATCGCGGTGGATTGCTACCCGCGCAAAGGTATTGAGATATGATCTCAATTTAGTACGTATATAAAATCTGTTTTTAATTTCAGCATTACAAGCATATGATCGATCCTGTGTAAGGAGAAGATTAGATCTACTACATGTATGCTACACAAATTAAATAGTTTGATCTATATCTGATTTCATTTCTGCTGCATTTCTGATTTTTAAACATTAAAAATCTGCATACCAAAATTTCTGCATGCATGACATTGGATGTGCGACATCCTTCAAATCGTATCAAAGCCATGGGTTATCATTTCACATGCGATTTCAGATCTAAAAATCTGATTATCAGGTCTGAAATTTAAAGTAATGCATGAGATTATAATCAGATTTTAATTAGATGCATGTGATGTATTTTGTGAAGGGTCATGATAGATCTATGTTACATGTGATGTAATCAGATTAGATCTATATTACATGTTTATAATCTGATTTTTAATTGATGCATTAGATGTATGCTTGGTCTATTGTTGCATGAGATGCATGATTAGATCTAAAATCAGATTTAATGATTAGATCAGATCTAATTTGAAACATGTAATGATGATCCTGTTCTTTTATACATATGATATGTAGTTTAGTTGATTTTTTGAGCAGCCAAGTACTCTGAGTGGGTTTACCAATAGGCCGTCCGGTCATAAGAAAAAGCAGGGATTAAAGTCCTTCTTTTGCCCAATCAATGAGTTTTCTTATGATGTGTAGGGGTGCCATGTAGTTACATCTCATGAAGAAGAACTGTGAAAGGAAAAATATTCATGTATTAGATATGTGTTTATTGTTTTGTTTTAGATATAAAATGATATATGCAATATATAATTTGTAGATCTGAAACTTATTTTCTGCAAAACCCTAGATCCAAAAACCCTAAATTTTGATGCATAATTTAGTTGTTTAGATTTTAAAATTATTTTAATATCTAAATTAGAACTATTTGTATGCATGGATCGAAAATTTTTATGCAACCTGCTGCTGGTATGCCTATCGAGCCGATTCAAGTTCTGTTCGAGTCAACTCGAGTACCTGAGGAGTCGACTCCTTTCCTGTTGGAGTCGACTCGATACCTTGTAGAGCCGGCTCGATTTGGAGACGAGCTGACTCAGATCAGCAGACTGTGGCATGCGGGTTCTCTATTCGTCACAGGGAGCCGGCTCGGTTTTGACTCGAGCCAACTCACTGTGACAGGTCGACTCGAATTCAAGGCGAATCGACTCGAGGGTGAGCAAAAAATTATGCATGTGATGCAATCTTGTTCTAAATTGTTTGAACATCAGATTTAACCCATGGACTTAATTGAGAATTAAGATATGAAATCAATTAGATCTAAAAATTGAGAATTGAAGATCTAAGACATTTTCATAACACATAGGTTTAGGGTGTGGGTAGCTCAATTAGGTCTAGTTTGAGCGGTTGATCAAACCGAATCAAATGTTGGTTAGGAAAG
The DNA here is from genome assembly GCF_000442705.2 of Elaeis guineensis. NCBI lineage: Eukaryota > Viridiplantae > Streptophyta > Magnoliopsida > Arecales > Arecaceae > Elaeis > Elaeis guineensis. The sequence continues at coordinate 97,810,728 of NC_025996.2, read as the reverse complement.
GATCAAATATGCTCATGACCAACCCAAGTAGTTGTAAGTTTGGTCAGATCGATTAACAGCCATATGTTATCGATCAACTTAAGACCTAATTCGGCTCTGTGGTTCGAGCCCAGGTCAATAGGCTAACCTAATCAATTCTAATCAATCAATTTGGTGTCTAAGATAAATATATAGATAGTGGTTCTTTAATTGATTCCGTTGTCTGACTTGGCCAATTCATTGGTGTCTAAGAAAAGCAATGAAGGGACCCCCACACATCTTAACTTACCTGACCATTTTGGAAGATTAGTTTTTGTATTAGGTTACTTGTTAATCTCGAGCTAGCCCATGCCATTAGTTAGTCATAACCGTTATGACTAATTAAGGAGGAGACCTAAATTAAAATCTCCTCAATAATATTAAGTCGAGGGATCTTCCACCATTGTACAATGCTGTGCCCTCCTCGATGTTGACTGTTCTCGGTTGGATACAGTGGTTCAGTTGCATCAGAGAAAAAGCAACCACTCTATATGTGGGGTGGAGATGGGGTTGGGCCCAAGATCTGTCAGGTGAGGATCCAATAACGACTTCACTCGTGCTTAATGGTAGGTCTGACTTAACTAAAGAATGAGACCAAGATCTAAAAGGTGAGGTCTCAGAATTTAGAGATCCAAAGTCTGCTGCAGTTTGCTTGAGAAGCATTGGGCAAGAGTTGTCCACCTATTGGTTGACACATTCCCCAAAATCTGTCAGGTGAGGTGTTGTGCCAATCGATAGGACCGCAGTACCTACTAGGAATCTTAACTCGCAAAGGGATTTCCGCTTCCTAACCTGAAGAGTGTTAGAATCCACAGAAATAGTGGGAGCTCCAATATATTAGTGGGAACTAAGTTTGTTTTTAAAATAAATTCCCTAAAACAAACTAAAAATCAATTACAAAAATCTAACCTAAAACTTCTCTCTGTAGGAAATTGTCTGTCTCTAATTGTCTAAACCGCATCTTAATCAACCAATTATCTGGTTCCTACTTAAGGATTGGCTAAGGGACTTGAAAAGTGTTTTTAAGTTTCAAGTAATTAGGTTGTCTTAAACCAAGAATGCCGATGGAGACCTTCAAAAGTTCAAGGGACACCTTTAGAAGGTATGTCGGACCTACTCGTGATGAAGACTAACCTAACGGTTTCTTCTACTACCAGTTGGATAATAGACTCTTGTTCTAGTGTATATTTGTGCACTTCAATGCAGGATCTTAAGGAATGTAGAAGGTTGAGGCTAGGAGAAATGACCCTACGTCTAAGCAACGGAGCAAAAGTTGCTGCCATGGCCGTAGGAACCTATCCTCTTCGACTACCATCTGATTTTTGTCTAGAACTGAGGGATTGTTACTGTGTGCCTAATGTGAGCAAAAATTTGATTTCTGTTTCGTATTTAGCACAGGATGATTATAAATTCAATTTCAGTAAGAATTATTGCACCATTTATTTTGGAAATAAAATAGTTGCATGTGGTCATTTAATCAACAGTCTCTATTATTTGCATGTTGATGCAGACGAGTCAGTCAATTTATCCGAACAAGCTATGAGGTCCGTTAGGTCTAAGATATCTAGAGATGAGGTTAACCTAAAGTACATGTGGCACCTTAGGCTAGGTCATATCAGAGAAAAAAGGATTAATAGACTGGTGAAAGATGTTGAGTTCCGGTGACGTAGCGGAATGTAAATTTCAAAATTTTTTACATGCATTAAAGTATTGAAAACAAGTTTAATAATTAAACTAGACTACCGGAACACAAAACCCCTAGGAACACCTTGATGATTGCAATTAAATAACATAAACATGTATACCAAGAAAAGATCTAAAGCCATATACCAACATGAAGACGATGATTTGGTAATCATGAGATCTCCACAAGACTCCAAAGTAGAAGCCCTCCAACGGTGATCCACACGGGACTGATCAGGGTCCTTCCCAATTTGACGTAGTGCTGCAGCCTTATTCGGAAGTTTGCTGCCGATCATTCTTCACAAGAATGGGTTGCACCACTACTTGTATGCCTTCGAGACCTCCACTAGGACCACTCTAGGAACCTTTCCTCAAATGATCTCACCAAACAAAAATCAGATTTGATGTTCAACACTTGAACAATCTGATTTTAGGACAAACATCACATGCTTTTCTTTTTCACTTCTTTTCCTTTCCATTTTTCTCTCCCTTTTCCTTGTCTTTTTCTTTTCAGATTTTTTCTATCTTTTTCTCATCTAATCCCATGCCTAAAACCTCTTTGGATCAGATTTTATCCCTTATGGGGCGCCCCTTATATAAGGTATGAAGGGGCGCCATATAATTTCCTAAGGGGCGCCAACTCTTGGCATCCCATATTCCTTACACGGTGAAATGAATTTTTAGCGTGGAAACCAAAGGAATATGGCATGGAATAAGAGGTTTCTTATCAGCAGAAGGACTCTTCCTCTGCATAGAAAAATCTGAATGCCATCTGATGGTGCATGGATAAGGGAATGGTGTGAGAAACTAAGAGTCCAAAACAATAAGGACTCTTCTATATTCAACGCATAAAAGCATGTGGCGTCCCATTTAATTTTGGCGTTCAAGCTTCTTGCCAGAGAAGGACTCTTCCTTCTCTTCTACGTCCACAAATCCAAGAGTCATCACATGACACGAGGAATGAAGAAACACGTGGAAATATGGTTAAGGAATTTAAGAGGAGTGGAAGAGGACTCCTCTTCTTAACGCCTAAAATTAAATGGGCGTGATATTTATATGGCGTGTGGTTTTCACATGGAGGAGGTTCATTTCATATGGAGCACTTCCATAAAACCAGATAAGCCACCTATAAATTAGATGGTTTAAACCCAATCACATTAGGTCAAGGCAACAAGACAAAGGTTAGCACAAACACCTTTACACTGAATCCAATTGAAAACTTGGGTTAATTCATGTGCTAGCAATTTAATTAACCTATTGGATTTACAATAAATCCAAATAGATTGGACCAAGACCAAATCTCTATTGTGTGTGACCCATTGGGTTCCAAATCTAGCCAGTAGTGGATCAGACTCTCGACATAACTCTAATCCGATTAGATTAAGTCAGCTCAAGAGTCCCAATCAACCAGGACTCTTCCTTATTAATTCTCGAATTAAATTTTTTTAATTCTGATGAGTCCACGAGTCAATATGGATGTCTAGCAATGTGTCATGACTATCCAAAAGATTTGGAATTTGATGGAAATACTAAAATTATCCTTCCATGACGAGTTACCGTGCAATTTAATCCTTCGATCACACAATATCCCAGACAGACCATGGGCATGAAAACATGTCAAGCCCAAATACCTATCCATATATATCTCGATCCAATGATGATGACTCGGTTAATGAACCAGTAGAAATCTTTTCTATTGTTCATCCCTGCTCTGATCAGAGACTCTCAGAGTCATCATCCTATGAGATCATATAGGATATTCTCTCCTCTGACAATGAGTGACCGATTCCTTATTAACCACTCACAACCTCCATGCACACTTCACCATACCCAGCATATCCCAAACACATCTCAAAGTGGTATGCTAAGGAATAAACCAAAGTAAGGATCCATATACACAAGGTACCGTGGTGATCTCAGGTCAAAGGATCACATGCACTACTCCCACTGGAGAATCATTTGTCGACATACTGTAAGGCTCTATCAGATGTTCTTTCTGCGAGTCAGTTCAGTGAACTCATTCTCTAATGAGCACCTACATCCTTGTATTAGTGTCACCACACAAATAATTGTGAGATCAATCACCCTCTCCATCAAGCATACATAAGATGTACCAGTCTTATCGATATCATCGATCTCCGACTCGATAATCCAACGACTAAGAACATTTTTAGATTGGAGCTATCAAGATTTTAGGTCTCACTAGCATGATCTCATCATGGTCCTAAAATCATTGTCCTAATTTATGGAGTTTATCATAATCATAAAAATATGATGCAGCAAATGATAAAATACAACACTTTATAAATAAAATAACTAATGTCATGCAAATAATTAGAAAAAAAATACAGAAAAGTCCCTTCGCATTATCCATGCAATTGGCTTGTAGGGCACTATTTTTTCAAAAGATAGTTTATTAGACTCATTCTCGGATGAGTCGATTCCAGTCTGTGAGTCCTACCTTCAAGGAAAAATGACCAAACTACCCTTTGTAGGACATGAAGAGAGAACCACTGAGGTACTGGCTCTAGTGCATACTGATGTGTGTGGTCCATTTGATGTGTCGGTCGAAGGAGGTTATCTCTACATCATTTTTACCAATGATTATTCTTGGTACGGATATGTGTTTCTTATGAGACATAAATCTGAAGCTTTTGAAAAGTTCAAAGAATTCAGATATGAGATAGAGAAGCAAACTGAAAAATTATTTAAGGTATTTCAATCAAATCGAGGAGAATACCTAAGTGAAGAATTTCTCGATTACCTCAAAGAAAACAGCATTGTCCCTCAATGGACTGCACCTGGAACGTCTCAACTCAATGGGATTTCAGAATGAAGAAATTGGACCCTATTGGTTATGGTCTGATACATGATGAGCTTCACCGACCTCTCCTTATTTCTTTAGAGACACGCTTTAATGACTGCCAATTACTTAATCAATAGGATTCTTTCTAAATCCATTCCTACCACTCCATATAAGATATGGCATGGTAAGAAACTGAATTTTGATTATCTCGGAACTTATGGATGTCCGACCTATGTCAAATGGCAACAAACGGATAAGTTAAAGGCTAGATCTATGAGAGCTCACTTTATAGGATACCCAAAAGAGTCTTTAGGATACTATTTTTACTTTTCAGAGGATCACAATGTGATTGTAAGCTAGTGTGCCAAATTCTTGAAAAAGGAGTTTATCCAGGATAGAGGCAGTGGGAGAAAAATTCAGCTCGAAGAGTGTCTCCAAAAAGCAATGAGCCGTAGAATGTGAGGAACCCATTCCACCTCTTAGATCCAGTAGGATCACACGTCCTTTAGAAAGATACATGGGAATGTTGGAAGAAGATGTAGAGAAAATATTCCTCATAGATGATATGAATCATGTTGATGATCCTAAAACCTATGACGAGGTGATGTTAGACATCGAATCTGAAAAATGACTGAAAACGATGAGATCAGAAATTGACTCAATGCATCCAACCAAATCTGGACCTTAGTAGATCCACCAACAAGAATAGTTCTTATTGGATAAGTCTCGAGTCTGCAGTGTAGAAACATTAGAGCAAGAGTGCAAATGGTTATTAGAGAATAACTAGTACTGAGCGTGACCAACACGAGAAGTCACTAGGATAGCTATCCACTCGTCAGTGACTTACTCATAGCTGCAGTGGTGTAGATAGATCTTTGACCTGAGGTGCCTCGACTGTTATCTGGTTGATTGCTATAGTTTGACTGCACAATCACTTGGTTATCTAGCCATTTGAAACTTTACGGTATATGTTGGCTATAGTAGATCCATTGTAAGAATAAGATGTGCACCAAAATAGGATCTGTCAACTCTGATAGACAGGAAGAGGTCCTATGCGGATCATGAGACTAAATACTAAAATCTATGGCTATAGTAGGTGAATGATGGAAAAGAGTTTCCATAAGGTTTCACATGGACTCGAGTCAATTGCATCTGGCATACAACAGACGAATGGATTTGACGAGTCTTCCTTGATCTGCGTCCTATCGGGACTCATGACAGAAGAACCAGACTACACAGTAATTGCATCTAGAGGTTCAATACTTTTATTCTGCTGAATTATCACTACATACTGTTAGATATCACTAATGAATTGTTAGACTCATCGGACGTCATCTTGATGATCGATGACCCTCGAATGATAGAATTGAAATTATTCCAATCCATTGAAAAGAATTTCGATGATATTGTGATAGAGATCACGATATATCTCACTACCAGACAGAATAGAACTTACGAAATCACAACAAAAGAGATTCTTGTCTGATTAGATGACTGATTAACAATTATGAATCATTGATGGGTAAACTCGTCAATTTGATTGATAATTAACTCGTTTATCCTAACCTACTAAATGGAGAATTCTGCATCTGAGCTTTGATTTTATATATACACATATATATATACACACACGCATATACACACACATATATATATATATATATGTGTATATGTGCATGCACATATGTACTAGATAACCTAGTGATAATAATATTTTTTTATCAAAAAATGATTTAGTAAAAATATCATATAAATTTCATCCATCCTCTCTTCATTACTTCTTTACTAAAGAAAGAAATGAATCATTCCCATCCATCCTTCCATATTTCACGATACATATAGAAGGATGGATAGAAGATCTATCCATCCTCTCCCTCATCCACCCTTCTTCCCCTATCCTTCCTTCTTCCAATCCATCCTTTGTACCAAACAGAGGGGTGGGGATGGGGTTGTCTTCCACGCAAACGGTTACAAGAAAAATCAACAGAGCAACTTAAAAGACTGGTAATTCCAATCAGAAAAGAAATATTAAGATCTAGGGTTGATAATTTTACATTTCAGTCCTAAATTTTCAACTACAAGTCGATCTGTACGGTAACATCGGAACCAAAACAAGAATTTTGAACTCCTAATTAGATGAAACCTGGACTTGACAGTATCCAAGTACCTGATTGGATCGTAGACGGTGTTGGGGAAGAATAAAACTGGTTGCGAGGTGGCGGAAAAGTAGAGGTGAGCCGCGAGGGCTGCGAACGCCCCGTCCGGGCATGGGTAGTGGTAGAGAACCGCTGATTTCTTCGGAGCTTTCATGGCAGAGCGGCGGTGAAAGGGAAGGTCCTGCAGAATATATGATGCAGACCAAGGCTTCTCCACCGGTCGTCCGATGAGTTCCGAGCCTTATAGTTATGGAGAGAAGAATTTTGGCGGCGAGGGCGGGGAGCTGATGGAATTTCAGAGAAGTGCTACAACCGCGTGACGGGCAGACTGAACTCGGCGAACACGGGAAAACCAAATGGCACTAGAGTCTGGCACGTGTTGGACCAGTGAGAAATAGTATCCTCGAGAACCCAGGTTCTCCTGGGTTCACGTCGTGGTCTTCTTCCCTTCTTTTTCCTTTTTTTCTTTTTTTTTTTTTTTTACAAAACTGATTGATGTCTTCATTTAAAAACTAATAATAATAATTTATTAACTAACTTATAACCTCATACAATAATGATATTTAATTTTTTAAAATAATATTTAATTTTTTTATCTATTTTATTATATCTATTTTATATATATTTTAAAATAATTAAAAAATTATATTTTATGAGTTATTAGATAAATTTTGTGAAGATCCGATCTTAATTTTACGAAACTCCTTCCTAAATCCATCATTTTTTATTATTTTTATATTTAATCATTTTTAAATCTGCCCATCTCTTCTCTCTCTTCTTCTTCGATCCTCTCCTTTAAAAGAAGATGTACTTTAAATATTTATTTTTAGTTTTTTTAATTTGGAATGAAACTAAATTAGACGAGATCCGGTCTATTATCGTATTTGGACATATCTGTATCGAAATTTGAGCGGAGCATTCATTAGTATTTGTACTCATATTTGTCACAACTATCCATTTGAATATATGAGTTTGTTTATACTCTTATTTAATTTTATATACTATTTATAAATTTTTAAATATATATAATCGTATTACTATTCTATTAATATAATTTATTATTTATTTAGTAATATTTTTTATTATGAAATTATAACATTTAATTATCTGATTCATATCTTATTCATATTTATATTTTTAGTATTTAATTTATGCTAGCTTATAACCCCATGCGATGCATGGGATATAATTTTTTTAAAATAATATTTAATTTTTATCTATTTTATTATATCTATTCTATATATATTTTAAAATAATTAAAAAACTATATTTTGTGAGTTATTGGACAAATTTTGTGAAGATCTGATCTTATTTTCATGAAACTCCTTCCTAAATTTATCATTTCTTACTATTTTTATTTTTAATCATTTTTAAACCCGCCCACATCTCCTTCCTCTTTTTCTTTGATCCTCTCCTTTAAAAGAAGATATACTTTAAATGTTTACTTTTAGTTCTCTTTTAATTTGCGATGAAAGTGAATTAGACGATATCCAATCTATTATCATATTTGGACATATCTGGATCAAAATTTGAGCAGAGCATTCATTAGTATTTGTACCTATATTTGTCACAATTATCCATTCGAATGTATGAGTTTGTTTATAATCTTATTTAATTTTATATATAATTTATAAATTTTTAAATATATATAATCATATTACTATTCTATTAATCTAATTTATCATTTATTTAGTAATATTCTTTAGTATAAAATTATAACATTTAATTATCTAATTCATATCTTATTCATATTTGTATTTTTAATATTTAATTTATATTTAATTTATTTAAAATAAATATAAATTTATATTTTTGTAATCTATTGATATTCGATATTTATATATATTAAAATATATAAAATATAGATATTAATATATTCACAGCGCATTCATATTTAATCTAATTCCACTCCTACATCAATTAATTAAAATATTTAATTATAATCAAAAAAATATTAGATTAGGTTACTAAGCTGGTCTTCCCCTTCCACTCCTTCCATCTGAAGAAGCCGTGTTTTCTTTGCAGAGGTTTTTCTTTTTTCCATATATCGCATCCTCATTCCAAATCCGTTTCATTTGATTTCAAAACCCTAGCTTCCTTTATAGTCTTATGGTGGAATGAAATCTTAATAGGGAATAAGCTAATATAAAACATCTCCATCCTTCATTCTCTTTCCATCCCTCTTTCCTTGTCAAGAAAACTGCTAGTATCTTTCTCTTTGCCTTCTTATCTTCCAATATTTTTCCTCCTGTATGCGAACGGATCTCGGAGTAGGCTATTAATTTCATGGGAAGGCTCTAGAAATGACTTCTCCTTATAGTACAATTCCCCTCTTCTTGGTTCTCCTCCTGTGCTCCCTTCTCCTCCCATATCCCACTTCAGCTTCTTTCTTCAACTGGAGCAGCTCAACGACATCCCATGGCTCTCCCCTCGCTGGCATCAAATTGCCAACCCTCCTCAGCTTCAACGCCGTCACCTCCACCAATAAGGCAAGCTGAAATCACCCCCTCGATGCCGCTGACCCTTCTGAAGCAAAGGGCCAATACCACCACGATGATCCCATCTATGGGGATGATGAAGAAGACGATAACACCACGCCAGCCTCTTCGGCCCTGAAGCTCCACCACAAGCCCTGGTCCACGAAGGTCCCAGGTGCCACCAAGGTCCACTCAAGCACCAATCTGCTCGCCATTGCCTCCCTTGACCACTCCCAGTCCCTCGATCGCGGCACCTCCATTGAGGTCTTCTGTGGCCTCTACGAAGTGGACAAAAAGGGAAGCTAAAGTGGGAGAATAGGGAAGCTTAATTGCTGCTTTATCCACGTGTCTTCCTCTCTCTCTTTCCCTAAACCCATATGGCAAACGAAGGCTTCTCAGCACAAAAATTTTTATTTTAATATATACATATATATTATATTTATATTTATTTAAAATAAATATAAATTTATATTTTTATAACTCATTGATATTTGGTATTTATATATGTTAAAATATATTAAATATAGATATTAATATATTCACATCATATTCATATTTAATCCGATTCCACTCCTACATCAATTAATTAAAATATTTAAGTATAATCTAAAAAATATTAGAGTAGATTACTAAGCGGGTCTTCCCTTTCCACTCCTTCTATCTGAAGAAGCCACATTTTCTCCATAAGAGGTTTTTCTTTTTTCCATATATCGCATCCCTATTCCAAATTTATTTCATTTGATTTCAAAGCCCCAGCTTCCTCTATAGTCCTAAGGTGGAACGAAATCTTGATAGGAAATAAGCTAATAAGCTAATATAAACATCTCCGTCCTTCATTCTCTTTCCATCCCTCTTTCTTTGTCAAGAAAATTGTTAGTATCTTTCTCTTTGCCTTCTTATCTTCTAACCTTTTCCCTTCTGCATGTGGATGGATCTCAGAAGAGGCTATTAATTTCATAAGAAGGCTTTAGAAATGACTTCTCCTTATTGTAGAGTTCCCCTATTCTTGGTTCTCCTCCTATGCTCCATTCTCCTCCCGTATCCCACTTCAACTTCTCTCTTCAACTGGAGTAGATCAGTGACATCCCATGGCTTTCCCCTCTCAGGCATCAAATTGCCGACCCCCCTCGGCTTCAACACCGTTACCTCCTTCAATAAGTCAAGCTGCAATCACCCCCTCGATGCTGCCAACCCTTCTGAAGCGAAGGGCCAATACTGCCATGATGACCCCATCTATGGTGATGATGAACACGACGACAAGCCATGCCAGCCTCTTCGGCCTTGAAGCTCCACCTTAAGCCCTGGTCTGTGAAGGTCCCTAATGCCGCCAAGGTCCACCTCAAGCACTGGTCCGCTCGCCACTGTCACCTTCGATCGCTCCCATTCCCTCGATCATGGTGCCTCCATCGAGGTCTTTTGCGGCCTCCTCCCTGACTACATGTCTGTCATCGTCAAACACTTCGACCTCCCCTCCTCCTCTTGAAGGAAAATTGGCAGTTCAAAGCATGCATTTTTTAAAATTTTACAGCGAAAGACATAGATTAAATATTTTAAATCTCCTACCCATGCTTTAGATCTACCTACTAAGGATCTATGATATGAAATTTTGCATACAAAAATTTGATGTAAAAGAAAAAACTGCATCGATCACATTGATGCCCTAGATCAGATCTAATCGTTAGATTTGATCAAATGAGTTCAGAACTCATTACCTTATCATGGGTCAACGATCACCGCTGCTGATAGATATGGTATGAGATTTTTCTTGATATTGAGCAGCCATATAGCTCGTCCGGCCTCTACAGCTAGTCTACTCGAAGTTCTAAACAAATCATTTTTTTTGAGAGTGCTAGCTCACGCAGAAGGTACTCAATGGCTGAAATAGGCTCCATCCTTTGGATCACCTGGATACTTTCAGATCAAAAGATAGAGCTACTCGAAGAGGTGGTGGTGTGGGAGGTAGAAACAAGATCCTCTTATATTTTTTTTTCATACAAAAACTAAAGTCGAAACTCTAGAACCCATCCTAAACCTCATGCCCAAAAGGAAGGACTCTTCCTCTATTTCTCATGCACAAAAGCCCGCCCCCTCTCTATTTCACACCCTCTCTCACTAAGAAAACAATTTTCATGATGATTCCAATCCTTTTTGTCACACAAAATATGAGATAATTTAAAGGTGGCACGGAGAGGAAAAGGATAAAGATGAAGTGGTTTGAATTAGTTCAAATTTAAACCATTTTGAATTCAAACGAAAAACCACTTCATTCTTATCCAAATGGGGCGTCAGAGGGGTTGAGATGTGAGACATTTCTCATGCCATTTCCTTCTCAATTCATCGCACAAATCAGCCTTCCTAAGGAGATGGCGCCAATGAAAGGATGAGGATAAGGTTAAGGTGGTTTCAAATCAAATTCAAACTCCTTTTGAATTCGAATGACAAACCAACTTATCCTCATCCAAAATAATTTTGAGAAGAGGCGATAGAACCATCTGGGCATAAGAAAAAATTTATGTAAGAATTTTTCTCGTGTGAAGAAATGGTGGGCGAGAGAAAGGAGGTGCAGGGAATTTGTCCGGTTTGAATTCAATTAGATTCTTAATCTAACCAAATTAGGTTAGACCCAATTAGACCATTGAACCTATCTAATTAGGTAATAAATAGCTTTGATTAAATCTTAATCAAATTAAAAATTAATCGAGCTCAAGTTCTGATCAAATCAGAAATTGAACACCCTTAGTGATTAGGTTATCTCATAACCTAATCAGGTCAAACCAAATTGAATCCAATTCAATTAGATTTGATCCAAACCTCAATACTCAATCAAATTAAGCTAATTAGTAATCTAATCGCTAATCAATCCTCTTATAATTTACCAATAATTAGCAATTAATTTATTGCAACTCTTGCACAGGGTCAATCAGCAATAGAATTGACTATTATACCCTAAAAGATTCTCAATCATCGATCAACCACATAATCAGTCAGAAACTTCTTTTGAGTGTGACCCCATAGGTTCGAATCTAAGCTAGTAGTACAAAAATAATCTTCCTATACCAATCAAAATGACCATCTAGCAATAGTACCCGACATCCGGATATGTTGAAATATTGCAAAGCAACATTCTAGAGCCTATTGATATATGGTTATCGTATAATTCTTCCCTTTGACCCTAATGCTCAAGGTGACCAAGGGTTTAACTACCAACCCTGCAAAGGCCACCCACATTATATTTCAACTTTTCAAATCCATCACATAGATTTTTTCGATCGAAGTTTTATTGAATTGAAACACACTGATGCATTAACTCCTACTTATTCAAAGGGATCAATTCCATCTCAACTCATATACTGACTTCATAAGTACTTGACTGTGTCTCGAAACCTTTCATCACTGAATTAAAAATTCAGATAGTCTGACACCAAAGCATAGTGAGTTACTTACAGTCACCATAGTGATCTCAGATCAGAGGGACACTTATACCCATATTCTTCGCGAGCTACTCTTGACAGTAGAGTGCTCAGCAATTGGTCACGTTTAGTGAGATGTACTCCTATATCTCACTTGTATACCATATAAATGTTTCTACACTCCTTAGTTAAGAGAACAACCAACCCACATGGCACACAACAACCTACACTTGATATAGCTATTGTCCTAATAATAGCATATCATTTGGCTATGAACTAAGGTTTAACGACTAAACAATATATCCTCTTATATCGATTCAAATAGTCCTAAGGATTCATCACAAAACATAAGAGTTTAAATAAAATATACAAACAGTGATGAAAAAATCAAATAATATTTATCAATTTAATATTTCATATATAATTATAATAATCAGTTCAACCATCAACAGACTGACGATTGACTTTGGGACACAATTCTCAACAACTTCTACTTAGACTAAAGCCAATTGATACAGTATTGTATATCCATCTTCGATTTATAACTTTCGAACTTCTTGGCACCGAGGGCTTTAGTAAATGGGTCAACTAGGTTCTTCTTTTCATCAATTTTTTGAAGTTCATATCACCTCAATCCACGATCTCCCAAATTAGGTGGTAGCAGCATAGAATATGCTTGGTGCACTGATATGACTTTGATTCTTTTACTTGAGCAATGGCACTAGTAATATCGCAGTATAACAAGACAAGGCCATCAAGGAAGGGTGCCATTCTGAGCTCGTCGATGAACTTCTATAATCACATAGCTTCCTCACAGTATCTGATGCTATGATATATTCCACCTCGCAAGTAGAGTTGGCCACGGTATACTGCTTGAAACTTTTCTAGCAGACTGCTCCACCGTTTAGGGTATAAACGTATTCTGACATGCTCTTGCGTCGTCATGATCTGACTGAAAATTGGAGTCTGTAAACCTCACAAGTTTTAATTCAGATTCTCTATAGATAAGCCACTGGTCCTTAGTATTTCTTAAATACTTAAGGATGGTCTTTACGACCTTCCAATAGTTCTCACCTAGATCGGACTGGTATCTGCTCACTACTCCTAGTAAGTATGCCACGTTCAATCTCGTACATATCATGGTATATATAATAGATCCCACTGTCGAAGCATATGGATTCTACTTATACGCTCTCTCTCTCTTAAGAAGTTGTCGGACAATCACTCTTCGAGAGAAAAATTTCATGGCCTATCGAAAGATAGCTTTTCTTGAAATTCTTTATGCTGAACCTTTTCAACAAAGTATTAATGTACGTGGACTGGGATAATCCAAGCAACCTTTTAGATCTATCTCTATAGATCTTCATCCCAAAGATGTAGGATGGTTCTCCCAAGTCCTTCATGGAGAACTATAATGACAGTCAAACTTTTATTCCCTGTAATGCAGGGATGTCATTTTCGATTAAGAGAATATCATTCACATACAAAATAAGAAATAATATCACAGAGTTATTAATCTACTTGTATATGCAAGGTTCTTCTCTATTCTTAATGAAGCCATACGTTTTGATCACTTTATCAAAATGCATATTCCAACTTTGAGATGCTTGCTTAAGTCCATAAATGGACCTCTGAAGCTTGCACACTTTAGACTCATCGATGTATATGAAACTTTTAGGCTGTATCATATACATCTCTTCTTCCAGCTCTACATTTAGGAAGACTATTTTCACATCCATTTGTCAGATTTTATAGTTCAGATGTGCTGTTATCGCAAGCATAATCTGAATGGACTTGAGCATTGCCACAAGAGAAAACGTCTCGTCATAGTCAATACCATAATACTGATAGTAATCCTTGGTAACTGACGGATTTTATAGGTCTCTACCTTCCCGTCTGCACCCCTCTTCCTCTTGAAGATCCACTTACACCCTATGGATTTTATCCATTCAGGTGAGCCAACTAATGTCCATGCATCATTAACCTTCTTGGACTCTATTTCGAACTTCATGGCTTCTAGCCACTTATCAGAGTCAGATCTCTGCATTGCATCTATATAGGTGATTAGATCCTCGTTATTCTTATCGAGTTCAACTGAATCACCATCCCAGATCAGAAAATCATAGTATCTATCCGGTTGATGTGATACTCTATCGAATCTCCTTAAAGATATTTCTATAATAGGTTCTAGATTTGATCTAATCAAATCTGACTCTATAGGTTCACTAGATTGTATCGGTTCTTCTATCGATCAAACTTCATCAAGTTTAATCTTTGATGTATTAGTTCCTTCTCTAAGAAACTCTTTTTCTAGATTGTGTCAATTCTTCTATCAATCAAACTTCATCAAGTTTAATCTTTGAGGCATTAGTTCCTTCCCCAAGGAACTCTTTTTTCAAAAAGACTGATAGTAATACCTTTTGGTCTCTTTTGGATATCCTACAAATAGGCACTTGTCAGATCTAGGTCCAAGCTTATTAGTTTTCAAATATTTGACATAAGTTAGACACCTCCAAATCCTAGGATAAGAGAGTACTGGCTTACACTCTGTCCACATCTCATGTGGTATTTTACTTACGAACTTACTCAGAACTTTACTTAAAATATAACAAGTCGACTCGAGTGCATATCTCCAAAAAGAGATCGCTAGTCTTGCAAAGCCCATCATGGATCGAACCATGTCTAACAAGATTTGATTTCTCCTTTTCGACACATCATTATGCTGTGGTGTTTCAAGAGGGGTCCACTGCGAGAGAATTTCATTCTCTTCTAAGTATGTCAAAAACTCATTGGAGAGGTATTCATCTCCTCGATCGGACTGAAGAGTTTTAATACTCTTTTTAGTTTATTTTTCTATTTCATTACGGAATCGTTTGAATATTTCAAACGATTCTGACTTATGTGTCATTAAATAGACGTGCCATATCTCGATAGGTTGTCTGTAAACATAATGAAATAATAATACCCATCTCTGATACTTGTGTTCATGGGTCCACATACATTAGTATATATCAGACCTAGAACTTCACTAGCTCACTCATCTTTTTCAATAAAAGATGACTTGGTCATTTTCAAGTAGACAAGACTCACAAGTTGGAAGTAATTCACAATCACTGACTTCGAAGATTCTCTTTTGAGTGAACTTGTTTATTCTACTTTTATTAACATGACCTAACTTATAGTGCCAAAGGTAGATATCAGAGACATCATCAATTCTAGTGCATTTGCCAGATGTGTTCATTACACTAACAGATTGTGACAATATATAAATTTTATTATTCAGCTGTCCATTCAAAATATTAACACCATTCACAATGATATTAAAAAAATCTCTTTTTATTAAACTTTTATAACCGTATGACTAAAAGGCCTACAGAAATAATATTTAATAAAAAAGAAGGACAAAAGTAACATTCACTAAGAACAATTACATTGGACTTGAATACAAGCTTAATAATCCCTAATGCTAGAACTAAAACTGGTCTTTCATCTCCAATATTAAGGAATCTTTCGCCTTCTTCAAATCTTCTACTGACTTGTAGACCCGGCAATGAATTGCAAATATTAAAAGAGCTTCCGATATCTAATATCCAAGTAGTAGAATCATAAATTAAGAAATTATAAGGTGTTATCACATAATTACCTTATCCAGCAATAGCTTGCTTCTTTCTCGGTCTGTTTGGATCCAGGGAGATAATGCATCGAGGATAGTTTCTCTTCTAGTACCCCTACTTCTTGCAGTAGAAGCATTCCATTTGACTTTGATCAACTTGAATTTCTTGATCTGACAGGGCTTAGGTGGCCCAGCACTTTGCACCTTCTTCTTATTCTTCTTATTTTTCTTCTCTTTTTTAAAGGATTGACATCCAGAAGAAGACCCTTCCACTATATTCACTGACTTCTTGTAGAGCTGGTGATCCTTCTAAAAATTTTGCTGTAATCCCAACAAACCATGATAGTTGATGTAGGCTTTATCATTCGATAATGAGTAAGAAAAGGGAGGTAGGATTTAGGCAGAGAGTTCAAAATGGCATCCTTTCCCAACTGCTCATGTAGAAGAAAATTGAGCTTGCTCAAGCGCTTAATCATCTCGATCATGTACAGTAAATGATCAGTGACTGATGTTCCTTCGCTCATTAGAGAATTGAAGATAGCACAACTTGTGTTGTGCTTCTCAATATCGTTGGGCGTGCCAAAGGACTTGTTCAATATTTGTAACATATCCTGAGGCTGAATATTCTCAAATCGATAGCTGAACTCATCATTCATAGCCACCAGTATAATGCAATGAATCATAGTTCGATCATTGAACCACTTCTGATAAGTGTCTAGAATCGTACTGTGGGTGTTCGGAGCTGGCTCCTCGGATATTGGATCTGTCAGTATGTACAAGATCCATTTGTGCTTCAGGATAATTTTCAGCTTTTGATACCAACTATCGAAATTTGGTCCCATCAATTTATTACTATCTAATAGTGATCGGAGTGATAAGATAGTGGCCATAACTGCAAAAAAAAAATCAAAATCTAATTAGTGTATGAATTGATTAAGTTTAAAGATATGGACTTTAGTCTAAAGATTCTTCCACTATTTTATTCGAATTGATAGCCTCTACCTCCAATTCGAGAAATTACACTAATTTCTTTACGGGTACCAGAATCCTCACAGGCTACACATGGGCCGAGTGTGGCTCGACCAACTCCTATGCACCCATAGGTAGGTTCTTAATCAATTGTTTCATCAGATAATTTTCAGCATTCAATTTTGCCCCAAACACCTCTTCAACAGCCTTATGGTGCCTCCACTGAAAGTTTTGGTTAGGTCCAACCATTAACAAATCAGAATTTAGTACATCTGACACATGAGTGACTAGACTCGAGTGTTGCTCGACCAACCTAATCATCATCAGAAAGACATAACTAAATCAACATATTATGAATAATAATTCTGATAGTCAGATGAGCACCAGGCGTATGGTACCTCTAATGATCATCTAAACTGTTGGATCCATTATCATCCAACTTAATGGGAGGCTATGATCTAGTTATCATCATAACTATTTCATTTTTAGGAACCTAATAATTTTAGAAGATTTAATTAGATGAAGTGAAAGAAGAGATAAGACTCGACCTGCTAATTTTAATCCTCCCACTAACTTCGCCAAGTCAGATTAAAGGAGATTAGGCAAAAGCAGGTCTAGCCAACTAGTCATAAATCCTTCCACTGACTTCACCAAGTCATGAAGAGGACTATAGATAAGTTGAACTAGGGGCAGTTAAATATGTCATACTGATTTCCTAGTGAGTATGGGTCAACCCTAATCATTAAGTGATCTGATCAAAACATAATTCACTATGTTGGTCAGGTAAGTGTGATCGATGGGAGAGATATGCCATTAACTCATCATAGACTCAATCTATACAAGTAGCTCCCAATTAATGACTACCGATCAAAACTGCCATACTTACTTTAGACACCAACTAGTTAAATAGTTTTAATTTGATCAACTTACAGACTTAAGTTCGACCACAGAGCTTCAATCAAGGTTCATCTTAGTTTAATCAAAGACATGGACTCTGATCAACTACAGCTGTTGAAAATTGATCAAGAGAAGAATTGATCCAATCAGAATTAACCATTAATTAGATTTGATCAATTACTAACATAGTCCATTATCAATGATTTCTACCCCTAGGTCTAACCCAATTACATGGACTTGATTCGAGCTAACCCATAAACCCATGAATTATGAAATTAATGACTTAGATCTTTGATTCCCAAATCTAGATTACTAAATTCTCAATTAAGTTTTGAGCTAACATGAGTTGGGGTTCGGTATTTGAAAATAGTTTCAAATTTTATAAAATATTTTTACAAACAGTCATACAATCAACTAAACTCTAATTTTAGATCTAACATACAATATATCTGATCTAAAATAAAATTTTTAAGTTTTTTTTATTGTTCATTTTTATGAAAAAAAATCATGTAGCATCCCTACACGTCATAAGAGATCCCTATCGAATGAGAGGAGAAGGCCATGAAACCCTACTTTCTCCTATAACTGGACGGTAATGGCAATCTACCCAATTCGACTACTACCCTACTTGGATATTAATTATTTAGATCTAATTTAAACAATTATAATTAGATTAATGCCAGATTATATACAAAAAATTCATGTCATAAGAAATCAAAGCTTTGATACTAATTGAAGAAAAACTGACAGTTCAAAGCATATATTTTTTAAAATTTTATAGTGAAAGATAGTAGATTAAATATTTTAATCTTCTACATATGCTTTAGATCTAATCTAAACTATCTACTAAAGATCTATAATATAAAATTTTGTATACAAAAATCTAATGTAAAAAAAAAAAACTGCATCGATGCCTTAGATCAAATCTAACCATTAGATCTGATCAAACATGTTTAGAACTCATTACCTTATTATGGGTCGACGATCGTCATTGCTGATAGGTATAGTATGAGATTCTTTCTGATACTGAGCAGTCGCACAGCTCGTCTGATCTCTACAGATAGTCCACTCGAAGCTCCGAATAGATTGTTCTTTTCGGGAGTGCTAACTCATGCAGAAGGCACTGAATGGCTGAAATAGATTCCTTCCTTCGGATCACTTGGATACTTCTGGATTAAAAGATGGAGCTACTCGAGAAGATGATGGTGTGGGAGATAGGAACAAGACCCTCTTGTATTTTTTTCTTACACAAAAACTAGAGCCAAAACCCTAGAACCCACCCTAGACCTCACGACCAAAGAGGAAGGACTCTTCCTTTATTTCTCAAGCATAGAAGCCCATCCTCTCTCTATTTCACCCCCCCTCTAAATGAGAAAATAATTTTCACAATGATTCCAATCCTTTTTGTCACACAAAATATGAGATAATTTAAAGATGGCATGGAGAGAAAAGGGATAAGGATGAAGTGGTTTGAATTAGTTCGAATTCAAACCAAAAACCACTTCATTCTTATCCAAATGGGGCATCAGAGGGACTAAGGCATGAGACATTTCTCATGCCATTTTCTTCTCAATTCGTCACACAAATCAGCCTTCCCAATGAGATGGCGCCAATGAAAGGATGAGGATTAGGTTAAGGTGGTTTAAAGTCAAATTCAAACTTCTTTTGAATTTGAATAACAAACCAACTTATCCTCATTCAAAATGAATTTGAGAAGGGGTGACAGAATGAAGCGAAAATTTAGTGCAGGAGCAAAATGGTAATTTTAAAACTTTTTTAAAATTACTATTTTACAGCAGAATTATTAATTAATCTCATTAATTAATACTAATTAACCCTACACTAGGATCTAAATATGATACAACAGCATGCATTTAAATTTGAAATTCAAATTTGAATCAGTAAACGTTTTACAGTACTGTGTTCAGAACACATCACCTTTTGCGGGTAGTCGATCACCGCAATCTGATCACCGTCGGAGGACTCTGATCATCACATCACAGCCACCCAACTGTCTAGCCTCTGCGGATCGTCCACACGAAGCTCCCATCTGATCAGCTCCTCACGAATGCTAGTTCGTGATTTCACCCTTTTGATGGCAGATGTTGATCGAACTCCTTCGATCGATGTGTGCCGACTTCTCGGATGCTCCTGATCGTTTACACAGTTACTTGAGAGGCTGATGGATCTCTCTCTGAAATTTGGTGGACTCACGACACTCGTGGCACACCAATCTCACTTCCCGAACCCTAGGTAGAAATCCTAGGGTACACACCAAAAACCCTGCGCCCAATTTTTTCTCTTTTCTTTCTTTTTCTCTCGGAAGGTTTTGGACCTTCACCTTGCGCAGAAGCCTTCCTCATACCCCAAAGTTTCTCTCCTAATTTTTCTACGTACGTCCCACCTTTCTCCTCTTTTTAAAACAACGTCGAACGTGTCTTATCCGCGTGAGAGGATAAAGACAAGAGGTTACATATTTGAATTTAAATCAAATTTGAATTCAAACGAAAACCAACTTATCCCTATCCTTTTGGGTGTGAGAAGAGAAGGGGTGTGGCTCTTTGTGTGTGGAAAAAGTTTCACGAGAAACCTTTTCTCGTGTAAGTAATGTGGCGCACAAAATGGATAAGGATGAAAGGGCAAGTGATAAGTTATCCATTCAAATTCAAACATGCTTTGAATTTGAATGGCTAACTAATTAATTTATCCATCCATATGGTGCACAAATGAGGACGTGGGGAAGAGTTTTACGTGAGAAAAATTTCATGAGAAGTTTCTTCTCATGAATTCAAATGGGTGCAAGGAAGTTGGGTGACGCAGGGAATTTAAAACAAGGTGGTTTGATTCAAATTGAGCCAACCTAGTTTAAAATAGGTTGAGCACAATTAGACAAATTAAACCCAACATAATTAGCTTAATTAGGCTTAATAAAATCCTAATCAAATCAGAAATTAACTAAACCTAACCCCTGATCAAATCAGGGACTAAACCACCTTAGCGATTAGGTCAACATTTAACCTAATCGGGTCAATCCAAACTAAATCCAATTCAATTGGATTTGATCCAAAAATAATTACTCAATCAAATTGAGTTAATTAGTGATTAAATCACTAATTAAACCTCTCATAAATATTGAGTCCAAATCCGATGGGTAATCAGGCATCAGAGACCATCGATATGAAACCCTGATCAAAGAGTTCAAATTTCAAATTCAAAATTCGAAATTCAAAATTTTGACCCCGGTACCCAAAATGTGTGGAACTCATGATGAGAGAATCCTAATTCTCAATCATAGAGTCCCAGATAGATAAGACTCATAATCAGCCATCAGATCAGAAAGGAACCTCTAATGTGTGTGACCCCGCAGGTTCGAACCTAAGCCGGTAGCACAGGAACCAATTTCTGTACTAATCGAAGTGACCATCTAGCAATGGTATCCGACGACCGGATAGGTCGAATAATCGCAATCGCAATATTCAGAACCTACGTGAATATGGTTACCGTATAATTCATCCCTTTTGACCCCTGTGTTTAGGATGACTCAGGGTTAAACTGTCAATCCTGATGATATCATCCGAATCGTGCTCAACTCAATTAGTCCTGTGACTCCTCACTAGGACTACCCTGGCCAAGGTTTTGCTAAATTGAAACAGACTGTACACAGCTCCTAAACTGGAGTGGTCAATCCCATCTTGACACACGCATCGACAAGTCAAGTACTTGACTACACCCAGCAACCTTCCGTCACTGAATTAGAAATTCAGGTAGTCCAGTGCCTAAGTGCAGTGAGTTGCTTGCAAGTCACCGTGGCGGTCTCAGGTCGGAGGGACATTTATACCCATATCCCATCGGAGCAAATCTTGACAGCAGAAATAGCTCCGGAGTTGGTCACGTTCAGTGCAGATGTACCATTACATCTCACCTGTATGCCATACCAGTGTCTTCACACTCTTTGATTATGAGGACAACCAACCCATATGGCACACAACGACCTATGCTCAATAAATATTATCGTCCTTGGTAACAACGTATCATTTGGTCGCGAACTTGTTTAAGGACTAAACGACAAATCCTCCTTTGTCGAGTCTAAATAGTCCTAAGGACTTCACCACAACACAGGAGTTCATTAGAAGATGAAACATTTATGATGAAAAAATACCAAAATAACTTTTATTTATTTATAATTCATGTACTAATACAAAAGGAGCACAACCGTCAACAGGCTGACGATTGGCTTTGGGATACTATTCCCAACAATCTCCCACTTGGCCTAAAGCCTATCGGTGCAGTATCTAATACCCATCTTCGACTTGTAGTCGTTGAACTCCTTCACCGCAATGGCTTTAGTGAATGGGTCGGCCAGGTTCTCCTTTCCGTCGATCTTCTGAAGGTCGACGTCACCTCGATCCATGATCTCCCGGATGAGATGGTAGCGGCGCAGAATATGCTTCGTCCGCTGGTGTGCCTTTGGTTCCTTCGCCTGAGCAATGGCTCCAGAGCTGTCGCAGTAGAGCAGAACTGGACCAACAAGGGAGGGTGCTACTCCGAGCTCGGTGATGAATTTCCTCAGCCACACCGCTTCTTTGGCAGCATCTGATGCAGCAATATACTCCGCCTCGCATACTGAATCAGCCACAGTGTGCTGCTTGAAACTCTTCCAGCAGACAGCCCCACCATTAAGGGTAAAAATAAATCCTGACACACTCTTGCTATCATCTCGATCAGACTGGAAACTAGAGTCTGTAAACCCTATAAGTCTCAAGTCCGATTCACCATATATAAGCCACTGGTCCTTAGTATTTCTCAAATACTTCAGGATGGTTTTAACAACCTTCCAGTGATTCTCTCCTGGATCAGATTGGTATCTACTCACTACCCCTAGTGAGTATGCCACATCTGGTCATGTACATGTCATGGCGTACATGATAGATCCCACTGTCGAAGCATATGGAATCCTACCCATACGCTCTCTCTCTTGAGGTGTTGTCGGACAATCCCTCTTTGAGAGAGAAATTCCATGGCCTATCGGTAGATAGCCTTTCTTGGAATTTTCATGCTGAACCTTTTCAGCATAGTATCAATGTACGTGGACTGGGATAAGCCAAGCAACTTTTTGGATCTATCCCTATAGATCCTCATCCCTAGGATGTAGGAAGCTTCTCCCAAATCCTTCATGGAGAACTGTGACGATAGCCAAATCTTTATTCCCTGTAATGCAGGGACATCATTCTCGATTAAGAGAATGTCATCCACATACAATACAAGAAATACTACTGCTGGACCATTAGCCCACTTATAAATGCAGGGTTCTTCTCCGTTCTTAACGAAGCCATACGTTTTGATCGTCCTATCAAAACGTATGTTCCAACTCCGAGATGCCTGCTTAAGTCCATAAATGGACCTCTGTAGCTTGCACACCTTAGACTCATCTGTGGATGTGAACCCTTCAGTTGTATCATATACACCTCTTCGTCCAGCTCTCCGTTTAGAAAAGCTGTCTTCACATCCATCTGCCAGATTTCATAGTCCAGATGGGCAGCTATCGCAAGCATAATCCGAATGGATTTGAGCATTGCCACAGGAGAAAATATCTCGTCATAGTCTATACCATAACGTTGATGATATCCCTTGGCAACCAGACGGGCTTTATAGGTCTCCACCTTTCCGTCTGCGCCCCTCTTCCTTTTGAAGACCCACTTACACCCTATGGGTTTTACTCCTTCGGGTGGGTCAACCAATGTCCACACATCGTTGACCTTCATGGACTCCATTTCAGATTTCATGGCCTCTAGCCATTTCTCAGAGTCAGGTCTCTGCATTGCATCCATGTAGGTGATCGGATCCTTATCGTTTTCATCAAGTTCGATAGGATCACCATCCCGGACCAAGAAACCATAATATCTGTCCGGTTGATGTGGTACTCTACCAGACCGCCTTAAGGGTGCATAATCAATGGGCTCCGGATCTGATCTAATCAAATCCGGTTCAGGTTCAGTAACATGTGTCGGTTTTTTCACCTGTCGAACTTCGTCAAGTTCGACTTTAGAGGCAACAGTTCCTTCACTAAGGAACTCCTTTTCTAAAAAGATTGTCTTAAGGCTGACAAACACCTTTTGCTCATCAGCAAGGTAGAAATAATACCCTTTGGTCTCTTTTGGGTACCCTATAAAATTACACTTGTCAGACCTAGGTCCAAGCTTGTCTGTAATTAAACGTTTAACATAAGCCGGACACCCCCAAACCCTAAGGTGCGAGAGTACTGGCTTACGTCCTATCCATATCTCATATGACGTTTTGGCTACAGACTTACTCGGAACTCTATTTAGAAGGTAACAAGTCGATTCGAGCGCATATCTCCAAAGGGAGATCGGCAGACCAGCAATCCCCATCATGGATCGAACCATATCTAACAGGGTCCGATTCCTCCTTTCAGACACACCATTATGCTGTGGTGTTCCAGGAGAAGTCCACTGAGAGAGAATCCCATTCTCCCCTAGATACGTCAGAAACTAATTGGAAAGGTATTCACCTCCTCGATCAGATCGAAGAGTTTTAATACACTTTCCAGTTTGTTTTTCTACCTCATTTCGGAATAGTTTGAACATTTCAAATGATTCCGACTTATGCTTCATTAAATAGACATACCCATACCTAGATAGGTCGTCTGTGAAGGTTATGAAGTAGAAAAATCCACCTCTTGCACTTGAGCTCATGGGTCCACATACATCAGAATGTACCAGACCTAAGAGTTCACTGGCTCGCTCACCTTTTCCAGTAAAAGGTGACTTGGTCATCTTTCCAAGAAGACAGGACTCACAGGTTGGAAGTGATTCACAATCACTAACTTCAAGAATTCCTTCTTGAGTCAACCTGTTTATCCTGTTCTTATTGATATGACCTAGCCTACAGTGCCAAAGGTAGACTTCTGACACATTATCTATTCTAGAGCGTTTACCGAATTTTTGAACCACATTAATAGGCTGTGATAGTAAGTAAATTCTATTATTTAATTGTCCAACAAATATTGTAACACCATTCAAAATGATATTGCAAATATTTTCTTTTATTAAAAAATCATAACCGTACATGGCCAAAAGGCCTACAGAAATAATATTTAATAAAAAACTTGGATAATAGTGACATTCACTCAGAATTACATTACGAGAATTGATTACAAGACTCATGATTCCTAAAGCTAGAACTGGAACTTTGCTTCCATCTCCAACATTCAGGAACCTCTCGCCTTCATCAAATCTCCTACTGACCTGCAGACCCTGCATCGAATTACAAATATGATAAGGGCTTCCGGTATCCAATACCCAGGCAGTAGTATCACAAATCGAAAAGTTGCAAGGAGTTATCATATAATTACCTTGCTTCTTCTTTGGCCTGTTCGGGTCCAGGGAGGCAATGTATTGAGGACAGTTCCTCTTCCAATGCCCGTGCTTCTTGCAAAAGAAGCACTCCGCCTGGCTCTGGTCATGCTTGCGCTTCTTGGTCTGACCCCGTGCTACTGTCCCAGCATGAGATTGCACCTTCTTATTTTTCTTCTTCTTGTTCTTCTTCCCCTTCCCAAAGGGTTGACGACGAGAAGAAGACCCTTCCACTACATTCACCGACTCCTTATGGAGTTGGTGATCCTTCTCAAAGTTCTGCAGCAACCCCAACAATCCGTGGTAGTTTACTGCAGGCTTTGTCATTCGAAAATGAGTAAGGAATGGGAGGAAGGACTTGGGCAAGGAATTAAGGATCGCATCCTTACCGAGCTGCTCGTGCAGAGGAAAGCCCAATTTGCTTAGGCGCTCAATCATCTCGATCATATACAGTACATGATCAGTGACTGAGGCCCCATCCCTCATCCGAGCATTGAAAATAGCACAACTAGTTTTGTGCCTTTCAACGTCGTCAGGCGTGCCAAAGGAGTCGTTCAACATTTGAAGCATCTCCTGTGGCTGGGCATTCTCAAACCTTCGACTGAACTCGTCATTCATTGCTGCCAGCATAATACATCGAACGGTGGTGCGGTCATTGAGCCACTTCAAGTAAGTGTCTCGGATCGCCTTACTAGCGTTCGGAGCTGGCTCCTCAGGTGCTGGATCCGTTACTACATAATGGATCCGCTCATGCTCAAGGACGATTTTCAATTTTCGATACCAGCTATCGAAATTGGGTCCCATGAGCTTGTCATTATCTAATAATGACCGGAGCGACAGGGTAGTGGCCATAGCTGCTTAAAGGAAAACGAGACCTCTATTAGTACATAAATTAATACTAAAGACTTGGACTTTAGTCTAAAGTTTTTCCCAATATTTTTATGAACTGGTAGCCTCATCCTCCAATTCGAGAAATTACTTTAATTCCTTAATGGGTACTAGAATCCACACAGACTACACACGAGCCCAACTTTGGTTGGTCAAGCCATGTGCATCTATGGGTAGGTTCTTAACCAGTTGTTTCTCTAAACAACTTCTAGTAATTTATTTTGCCCCAGAACCTAATCAGTAGGCTTTGGCCTCCACTGAAAAGATCTGGTTAGGTCCAACCATTAACATGACTTAATTTAGTGAATCAGACCAATAAATGATCAGGCCCGACTTTGGCCGGCCAACCTAACCACCATCAGAAAGACTCAATCAAATTATCATATTATGAATAATAATTCCATTGGCCAATGAGCACCAGACCTTTGGGCCTCCAATGATCATTGAACTAATGGACTCATTATCATTCACTTAATGGGAGGCTATGACTTAGTTATCATTATAACTTAATCATTTTAGGGACCTAATAATTTTGAGGATTTTATTAAAGAATAGTAGAGAAGAAATCATCCAGCCAATTTCCATCCTCCCACTGACTTCACCAAGTCAGATTAAAAAGGATTTAATTAAAGCTGGCATTAGGAGCACCTAAATCAGTCTTACTGATTTACCTAATGACATGGGTGAGCTCTAATCACCAAGTGATCTAATTAAAATCTAACTTACCAGATTGGCCAGGTAAGTGAGATCAGTGGTGGGGATTTGCCATTAACTCGTCAATGATCGAATCAATGCGAGTAGCTCCCGCTTAAGAACCACTGGTCAAAACTGCCGAACTTACCTTAGACACCAACCGGTTCATTAGTTTTAATTTTGATCAACTTAGTAAATAGAGCTCCACCGCGTAGCCATGAATTAAGTCCATCTTGGTCTAGTTAAAGACATGGACCCATTCAACTACAACTATTGAAGTTGAGTCTAGAGTATCCTTGACCTAATCTAATTCAACTTTTGATTAGATTTGACCAATTACTCCAATTCGTCCATTTTTTAAACTAACCTTAGGTCTAACCCAATTATGGACCTAATTCATCTAACCCATTGACCCAAAAGTTTATGCAATTATCTTAGGTCTTAATTCACAATTCTAGACCTACTAGACAACACTTAATTCTTTTAATTAAGTACTTGGGCTAATGGGTCAGGGTTTGGCATTTTGAAAATAATTTTCTGAAAGATTTTATTTTCTGTTCACCAAATGTGTTAACTCATTTCACAAACGGGTCAGCACATTTCATAAACAGCAATTCTATTGCTCATTTCATAACAGAAAATAACTCAAAATAAATCATAAATTTTCTTTTAGATCTAATCTAACACATTCATGATAAATTTCTTAATTAAGTCCTTTCGCTGCTTCATCGGCATGGGATATAATTGCATCGGCACCCCTACCGCCATAGGAGACCCCATCGAATGGGAAGAGAGGGCCTTTAAACCCTACTTTTCTCCTATGACCGGACGGCCATGGCAACCAACCCAATTAGATTACTTGCTACTTGGATCAAGTATATCTAAATATACAAATTTCAAAATTTAAATTTTGAATTTCAAATTTCAAATTTTAAATTTCAAATTTGAGATTTCAACCAAATTTCAAATTTCGAATTTTCAATCTTTGAATTTTAAATTTCAAATTTCAAATTTCGAATTTCAAATTTCAAATTTCAAATTTGAGATTTCAACCAAATTTCAAATTTCAAATTTTAAATTTTGAATTTTAAATTTCAAATTTCGAATTTCAAATTTCAAATTTCAAATTTAAGATTTCAACCAAATTTCAAATTTCAAATTTTGAATTTCAAATTTGAAACTTCTAACAAATTTCAAATTTCAAATTTCAAATCTTTTTGAATTTCGAATTTTGAATTTTGAATTTCAAATTTAAACTTATAGATTACACCTTAATCTACGCATGCATATATATATCATATTCTAGAACCAGCTCTGATACCAATTAAAGCGAAAATTTAGTGCAGGGGCAAAATGGTAATTTTAAAACTTTTTCAAAATTACTATTTTACAGTAGAATTATTAATTAATCTCATTAATTAATACTAATTAACCCTACACTAGGATCTAAATATGATACAATAGCATGCATTTAAATTTGAAATTCAAATTTGAATCAGTAAACGTTTTACAGTACTGTGTTCAGAACACATCACCTTTTGCGGGTAGTCGATCACCGCAATCTGATCACCGTCGGAGGGCTTTGATCATCACGTTGCAGCCACCCAACTATCTAGCCTCTACGGATCGTCCACACGAAGTTTCCGTCTGATCAGCTCCTCACGAATGCTAGTTCGTGATTTCACCCTTTTGATGGCAGATGTTGATCGAACTCCTTCGATGATGTGTGCTGACTTCTCGGATGCTCCGAATTGTCTGCACAGTTACTTGAGAGACTGATGGATCTCTCTCTAAAATTTGGTGGACTCACGACACTCGTGGCACACCAATCTCACTTCCCGAACCCTAGGTAGAAATCCTAGGGTACACACCAAAAACCCTGCGCCCAATTTTTTCTCTTTTCTTTCTTTTTCTCTCGGAAGGTTTTGGACCTTCACCTTGTGCAGAAGCCTTCCTCATGCCCCAAAGTTTCTCTCCTAATTTTTTACGCACGTCCCACCTTTCTCCTCTTTTTAAAACAACGTCGAACGTGTCTTATCCGCGTGAGAGGATAAAGACAAGAGGTTACACATTTGAATTTAAATCAAATTTGAATTCAAACGAAAACCAACTTATCCCTATCCTTTTGGGTGTGAGAAGAGAAGGGGCGTGGCTCTTTGTGCGTGGAAAAAGTTTCACGAGAAACCTTTTCTCGTGTAAGTAATGTGGCGCACAAAATGAATAAGGATGAAAGGGCAAGTGATAAGTTATCCATTCAAATTCAAACATGCTTTGAATTTGAATGGCTAACTAATTAATTTATCCATCCATATGGTGCACAAATGAGGACGTGGGGAAGGGTTTTATGTGAGAAAAATTTCATGAGAAGTTTCTTCTCGTGAATTCAAATGGGTGCAAGGAAGTTGGGTGACGCAGAAAATTTAAAACAAGTGGTTTGATTCAAATTGAGCCAACCTAGTTTAAAATAGGTTGAGCACAATTAGACCAAATTAAACCTAACATAATTAGGCTTAATTAGGCTTAATAAAATCCTAATCAAATCAGAAATTAACTAAACCTAACCCCTGATCAAATCAGGGACTAAACCACCTTAGCGATTAGGTCAACATTTAACCTAATCGGGTCAATCCAAACTGAATCCAATTCAATTGGATTTGATCCAAAAATAATTACTCAATCAAATTGAGTTAATTAGTGATTAAATCACTAATTAAACCTCTCATAAATGTTGAGTCCAAATCCGATGGGTAATCAGGCATCAGAGACCATCGATATGAAACCCTGATCAAAGAGTTCAAATTTCAAATTCAAAATTCGAAATTCAAAATTTTGACCCCGGTATCCAAAATATGTGGAACTCATGATTAGAGAATCCTAATTCTCAATCATAGAGTCCCAGATAGATAAGACTCATAATCAGCATCAGATCAGAAAGGAACCTCTAATGTGTGTGACCCCACAGGTTCGAACCTAAGTCGGTAGCACAGGAACCAATTTGTGTACTAATCGAAGTGACCATCTAGCAATGGTACCCGACGACCGGATAGGTCGAATAATCGCAATCGCAACATTCAGAACCTACGTGAATATGGTTACCATATAATTCATCCCTTTTGACCCCTGTGTTTAGGATGACTCAGGGTTAAACTGTCAACCCTGATGATATCATCCGAATCGTGCTCAACTCAATTAGTCCTGTGACTCCTCACTAGGACTACCCTGGCCAAGGTTTTGCTAAATTGAAATACGACTATACACAGCTCCTAAACTGGAGTGGTCAATCCCATCTTGACACACGCACCGACAAGTCAAGTACTTGACTACACCCAGCAACCTTCCGTCACTGAATTAGAAATTCAGGTAGTCCAGTGCCTAAGTGCAGTGAGTTGCTTGCAAGTCACCGTGGCGGTCTCAGGTCGGAGGGACATTTATACCCATATCCCATCGGAGCAAATCTTGACAGCAGAAATAGCTTCGGAGTTGGTCACGTTCAGTGCAGATGTACCATTACATCTCACCTGTATGCCATACCAGTGTCTCCACACTCTTTGGTTATGAGGACAACCAACCCATATGGCACACAATGACCTATGCTCGATAAATATTGTCGTCCTTGGTAACAACGTATCATTTGGTCGCGAACTTGTTTAAGGACTAAACGACAAATCCTCCTTTGTCGAGTCTAAATAGTCCTAAGGACTTCACCACAACACAGGAGTTCATTAGAAGATGAAACATTTGTGATGAAAAAATACCAAAATAATTTTTATTTATTTATAATTCATGTACTAATACAAAAGGAGTACAACCGTCAACAGACTGACGATTGGCTTTGGGACACTATTCCCAACACAGAACCATCTGGGCATGAGAAAAAATTCATGTATGAATTTTTCTCGCATGAAGAAAAGGTGGGCACAGAGAAAGGAGGCGCAAGTGATTTGTCTAGTTTGAATTCGAATCTGATTTCTCATCCAATTAAGTTCTTAGTCCAATCAAATTAGATTAAATCTAATTAGATGACTGAACCTAATCTAATTAGATAGCAAATAGCTTTGATTAAATTTTAATCAAATTAAAAATTAATCGAACTCAAATTTTGATCAAATCTGAAATCGAACATCCTTAATGATTATGTCATCTCATAACCTAGTCGGGTCTAACCAAATTGAATCCAATTTAATTAGATTTGATCCAAATATCAATGCTTAATCAAATTAAACTAATTATAATCTAATATTAATTAATTTTTTTATAATTCATTAATAATTAGCAAATAAATTTATTACAATTCTTGCACAGGATTAATCATCAATCGAATTGACTATTATACCTTGAAACGATTCTCAATCATCGATCAGTCACATGATTAGTCAAAATTTTTTTTTGAGTGTGATTCTATAAGTTTGAACCTAAGTCAGTAGTACAAGAATAATCTTTCTATATCAATCAAAGTGACCATCTAGCAATGGTACCTGACATCTGGATAGGTTGAAAGATTGCAAAGCAACATTCAAGAACCTATTAGCATATGGTTACCATATAATTCATCTCTTTGATCCTAATGCTCAAGGTGATCAAAGATTTAATTACCAATCTTGAAAAGACCATCCATATTATATTTCAACTTTTTAAATCTATTACATAGATTATCCTGATCAAAATTTTACTGAATTGAAATACACTGATGCATTAACTTCTACTTATTCAGAGGGATCAATTCCATCTCGACTTACACACCGACTTCACAAGTATTTTACTATGTTCAGAAATCTTTCATCATCGAATTAAAAATTTAGATAGTCTGGCATCAAAGTATAATGAGTTGCTTGCAAGTCACCGCAGTGATTTTAGGTCGAAGGGACACTTATACCCATATCCTTCGTGAGCTACTCTTGATTGTAAAATACTCAACAGTTGGTCATCTTCAATGAGATGTACTTCTACATCTCATTTACATGCCATGTCAGTGTCTCTACACTCCTTGGTTAAGAGAACAACCAACCCATATGGAGCACAACGACCTACATTAGATATAGCTATCGTCCTAATAATAGTATATCATTTGGCTGTGAACTAGGATTTAAGGACTAAACAATATATCCTTCTATATCGATTCAAATAATTCTCAGGACTTCATCATAAAACATAGGAGTTCAAATAAGATGTACACACAGTGATGAAAAAATCAAATAATATTTATTAATTTAATAATTTATATACAATTACAATAATCAGCATAACCGTCAACAGACTGACGATTGACTTTGAGACATAATTTCCAACACTTCCTCCCCTCCCTTCTCCTCCTCCATCCATGAGTTCCAAATTCATGATTTTTTTCCACAATGACGTAGAGTTGAAAGGCATGGGTGGTGTTCATCTTACGACCAAAGGAGCCATTGCGCATTTAAGAGGGGGAGGCTTAAAAAAAAAAAAAAAAAAAAAAAAAAAATATATATATATATATATATATACACACACACACACACACACACACACACACACACACACGGCTCCCTCCACTTTTTTCAAAACTCCACTCGCCACCTTCAGTCTCACCGATAGTATTATCATCTGGGAGGCTTTCGTCGAGATGCTACGAGCGAACAGGGAAGCCTCTATGAAGCAGACAAACAAGGAAGCTTAAGCGGGAGAATAAGGAAGCTTAATTGGTGCTTTGTCCACATGTCTCCCTCTCTCTTTCCCTAAAAACCCACATGGCAAATGGAGGCTTCTTAATGCAGAAGCCTCCATTTTAATATTTATATATATATTAGATTTATCTTATTATTATTAAATCTATTTAATACATTAAAGGGGAGCCCGACATGCTCTTAGAATGCCAGGTGTCGAGCTGAGGCTAGGCCACATGTCCAGCATGTGTTGATGCATGTGTGATGTTGTGGGATGCTCATGGGTTGCCACTACCAGAGCCCGATTGGAGACAGTCAAACACTAAGTGGCCCTGGAGGTAAGGAATGGTGCCACATGTGACTCATCCAGAGCATTGGCATGTTGATGGATGGTAGCCATCATGGAGCAATGCATCATCATCTGAGAGAGGTAGATGAGAAGGGGTTGCCACGGTGGAGCATCCAATCCAATAGCAGAAAGAAAAAATAAAAAAAAACTAGAAAATGAGGTGAGGTGGAAGAGTCAACAGCCATGGCAAAGGAGCCGAATTGGAGGCAGCACTCATGGGGCTGGAGGTAGCCAAAGGAGAGGTCAATGTGCTGTTGGAATGCCACCAACCTAGTAGCACAAAGAAAAAAAACAACAAAATCAAAAAATGTTGCCATGGTGGACCAACGGCCATAGGTTGGCACTGCTAGAGCCGAACAAGAGGCAACACTCAAGGATGAGGGATGCTGCCATGTGTTGGTCATCAGAGCATTAGTGTATCGCTCTTGATGTATGGGAGCCATCACCGACCAACAAGTCATCATTTTAGAGAGAGAGAAGGGGTCCAACTGAGTGAGGTGCTTTGTGCCAACTCAGTAAAAGAAAAGAGAAAAAATGAGGTGATGTGGAAGAGTTTAAAAAATTTTAAAAAGAAGAAAAAAAAATATTGTTGCTGTAAGACTTTGATGGGTGCTGATGTGGCTGGAGCTGGACACTGGTTAGGATTTGGAACGTTAGAGGGTACCTACAAAGAAAGTCTACACTCATCGGGAGTGTTCCAGTGGTAGATCCTCCGATGTTTAAGTTAGCTAAAATTTTGAGAATAGTGGAGAGAAAAAATTGCTAGGATGGAATGAGCTTGCTTTAGCTTGGCTTATTTTGGGATCTCTTTCATACCTCTTTTTATTTGGAGGTTGAGCCAGTCGGCTGCTAACCAGAGTTTGTGGTTGTTAGGCCTAGCTCTATATGCAGGTAGGCCATATTCTGGCCTTCATCGTGTAAGAAATATATTTTACTCCCCTATATCGAGATTGTTAGTCATGGGTATCAGATGCAAGCTTCACCTGCATAGCTTGGCTATGTGGTTGATATTTGGGCAACTGGTGTGACCTCACCATA
The DNA here is from genome assembly GCF_000442705.2 of Elaeis guineensis. Taxonomy (NCBI): domain Eukaryota; kingdom Viridiplantae; phylum Streptophyta; class Magnoliopsida; order Arecales; family Arecaceae; genus Elaeis; species Elaeis guineensis. The sequence goes on along the minus strand of NC_025996.2, from coordinate 97,776,722 downwards.
TCATCTTGGGTGCACCCTCATAGAGGATTGGTCTCGATCAGCAGATCTCTCCCATAACATATGCCCCCCACTCTCAAGTTTAAAGTGGCTTTTGGGCTTTAAGCAAAGAGAATAACTCTCTTGGTAGCTAGACCGTTGATTCGATTCCTCTCTGGTTGCATCTGTGTTATTGCTCTTGGAAAAGATTTCTAAAAATTTAAGAAGATGTCATTTCATAACTCATGCCATCTTTATTAGAGATGGAGCTCGAGGGGTCGTGGAACGACATTCTTGAGGGAGGAGATCTAGAGATGGCCCCAGGACCCACCTAGGACCCACCACGTGGCGAGTTGGGGTAAGTTTCGAAGCATGCTTTGTGAGTTATCTTATGTAGTTTGATTGGATAAGGGTGTGATGAAGGGCCGCATGGTCTATCATTTCATGGCTAGCTAAGTGGCACAATGTGGCACTTTGAGGACTGGATTCGCACTATCAGTGGCCTATATAAACGAACCATCCATCCGAGGGGGTCTCCTACCATCTAACTATCAGTCGCTCTTTCATTGTTGTAGTTGTTAGGGAAAGTTTCCCTCTTCTTTGTCTGGTCTCTATGAAGCCATTGTCATCCACCATCAAGCTGGCGATCAAGAAAAATATGGGCTCCTTAAGTGAAGGGTCCTTGTCCAAGAGGGTGAGGCCCACCCGGGTAGAGCTTTCTATTCTCAGCGTAGTGCCACCTCTACCCCAAGCATTGGATGGGTCAGTGAGGCCCAAGGTAGACCTTTCTATGTCTGTGGAGCTGGCCAGGATCGCGACCGAGGCTTTTGTTGAGGCTAGACTCTGGTCCATTAAGAAGTTCAAAGCCTCAGGGGACTTCAAGAACTACGTGGCACATATTAAGAAGATGGTCCTGAAGCTAGACCTGAGGTGCCTTCACCCTGGCAACAGTGATGAGGTCAGGGTGTTCTCTTATCCTTATCTTTTTGTATTTGATTTTAGTGCCTTCGCTTCAGCAAAATTCTATAATAAAATTTTTATTAATGAAAAATATGTATTTCACTATGTGTATCTCTTATTCGAAGCTTTCACTTCTCTATGATATTGGTGTGATCGGCTCTTTGCCTTAGTCAAGGGCTCAGATAGCTCAGACAGGTTGGTCAGATAGATTCCGTGCTTGAGTTGAATCTCCCTTAACAATGTTCAAATCTTCTGATTCATCTGCATACGATGAAGGGATTTTTTGAAGTCTCGGATTCACACGTGTGCCAAGTATCGAGTGCTGACTGGTGCTATGTCACTTTAATGAAGATGATTCACCTTGATATTACATGGTAGCAAGCCATACAGTTTGGAGATCTGGCAGGGCTTTCATTTAATGTTAGTGCCTATTCTTTAGAAAGCACAGCTTTTAAGACCTTCAAGGTGGCAATGTCTATTGTGCAACTAGTGGGACGTTTGAATCTGCTTGGGCCTGTCCCTTCTATGAATAAGGGCTCTACTAACTGGGGCTGGTATCATCTTGGTTGTTCTCTTCAATATTGTGGTGGAGCTATCTTATCTAGTGTTGGAGGGTCACTCATGCTTTTCTCTGGCTTGTGAGATCTTCTACCTTCTGATTGGTCATCGTATGCTTTGAGGGAGCACTTCAGTGGGCATCCCACTTTGCCATGGGAGATATTGAAAAATTTCACTACTTCGGTTGAGGGTTTGTGGAGGTGGCCACTAGGGCTCTTAGATGCCTTGTCCTCCACAGTCAGGTCTTGGACCTTTCTAGAGGGCTTGCTTTTTCTTCAACCCAGAGCTACTTTCTAGTTTTCTTTAGAGATGCATCATGAAGGTGAGTGGGATTCTGAAAGGGAAGCACCCATGCTATTATCGATGCTCTTTTAAGGAGGGTGGTGAGTGTCACCGAATGGGGAGTCCTGCATTGTCACGCCCCCGACCCGAGATTTGAATCGAGGGTCATGGCAACCGCCGCATACTTATAGAATACTTTTTCCATAAGCATGCAAAGCATCTCATCATGATATCTTCACAAATAGTTAAATAAATTTTTCTTTATTCAATAATCAAACCTTGGTTCAAATAACAAATCAAAACTAAGTGTTCAAGAGAAAGTAACTGTCTGACAAAGTCAATACTAAAAATAAAACTAAAGGTCTTGAATCAATTCTGAGAAAAATCCTAAATCAATGAGTTAACTCCATCTCTAATCGCTCTCCCAACCGAAATCCCGCATCATGCTAATTTTCTGGATCTGTAAGAAAAATATAAAACTTATCATGAGCTAAATAGCCCAGTAAGCAGTGTATACCTTTAACTGAATAATCAGGCAAATAATACTATGCATAACAAATCAATATGTAATTTCATGAAATCATATTCATACTATCAATCATATATAAAAATCAAATCATCATAATTTTCAATTATGCTTTTCTTCTTAAATTCATCAATTTCTTAAATTCTTCTTACCAACCATGACTATGACCACATTATCCTTGTGGCAGGGTCATAATACCGCGTATCTGCTTGCGGTGGGCTGCGAATCATCTGGCAGCCAAGTCCTTTGAAACCGCTGGTCTAACTGGCGGTTTTGTCGCTGGTCTATCTGGCGACATGTCGCTGGTCTCACTGGCGACATAAATCCTCAGGACAGTCAATTGCCAACGTATATGCCCCCATTGGCGGGGTCCTCAACACAGACAGGTTGTCAATTTCATATTGTCTTCCAATTCATATATTATTTTCAAAAATAATAAAATTAATTGATATTCGAGTCAAATCAATTATAACATTCTTTGAGATCATATATCATCATAATAATTGCTGAACAAATAACTTCAATCATAAATAATTTTCTACAATTAACTTTCATCATAAATAATTTTCAACAATTATTTCAATAAATAATTTCAATCGCAAGCATGCATAAATTTATTTAATTCATAATATACCAGATAAATTCAGTAAAAGTAAACACTACTTACCTCAAAAGAAAGTCCAAACTAAAATTCTAGGGATCTCGAAAATCCTTCTCAGAATCTGATACGTCAAATATCATATTTTAAATCAAAATTTCATCGAATTAAAAATAACTAAATTATTAAAATCTAATATCTCCACTAGGATCAATTCGTCGACAGCATCTCGATTTTCGAATTAATCCATGGACATCCTAATTTTATTTTTATTTTTTATTGCTAATTTTTTTTTAATTTTTTTTTAATTAATTCCATAAATCCTAAAATCTAGAGAGAGAGAGTTTCTCTCTCTCCACCCCTTCTCATTTTTTTTTCTTTTCCTTTTTTCTTCTTTTTCTTCTTTTCTTCTTTTTCTTTTCCTTTTCTTCTTTTTCTTCTTTTTCTTTTCCTTCTTCTTCTTCTTCTTCTTCTTCCCACGCCGGAACAGAGGACTCTTGGTCCTCAGGCTTTGAACGGCCGTTCGGGCCGCGGCCGCCACGGCGGAGGCCGGTGGCTGACGGGGCCGCTCCTCCGTTCACGGAGGAAACATGGCCGGCGGTCAATTTTGATCGCCGACGCCGGAAATTCACGGAAAATAAGCCCCAAAAATAGAGTCTTTTCCCGACCAAAAAATCAACGACGTTCATCACCGGCCACCGCGCACAAACGCACGGAGGAAAGAGGAAGGAAGAGGGGAAAAAGAGAAAAACTTACCTCGGCCTCTTGGGACCTCGTCGGAGAGAAAACACGGCGAGAAACCCAACTGTGCCCGCTGCTCTTCTTCGGGAAAATCGGAGAAAAAGAGAGAGGGAGGAGGCCGATCTTCGGTCTCAAGGGGAGGGGTCTACTTATAGAGGACCCTAGGACTCCGAGGGGTCCTAGGAGTCCTGATTCCGCCCGGATTTCGTCGAAGAAGGAGACTCCCATCGGGAGTCTTCTTCCCGATTTTGAATTCCTCTGTTTTTTTTTTTTTTCATTTTGGGCTTTTGTGGGCTGTAATGGGTTTGGGCTATAACATTCTTCACCCATAAAAAGAAATTTCGTCCTCGAAATTTTTTCATACCTGTAGTCTCGAAGAGCTGGAGATATTTTTGCTTCATTTCTTCCTCTAGCTCCCAGTAGCTTCTCTTTTTGAATGTCGGCTCCACTGTACCTTGACATAAGGAATGTTGTGACATCTCAGCACCTGTTCTTTACGGTCTACGATCCGTATCGGATATTCTTCATATGTTAGATCCTTCCTAGCTTGTACTGGTTCAAGTTTCACAATATGACTTGGATCTGGTAAAAATTTCTTTAACATAGAAACATGAAAAACATTATGTACTCCTGCAAGTGAAGGGGGTAAGGCAAGTCGATAAGCCACCTCACCAATTCTTTCCAAAATCTCAAACGGACCCACATATCTAGGATTCAATTTGCCACGAATGCCAAATCTTGAGATTCCTTTTGAAGGAGATACTTTGAGAAACACATGGTCACCGACTTGAAATTCTAATTTCCATCTCCTGTTGTCTGTATAGCTTTTCTGTCTGCTTTGTACTGCCCGAAGTCGATCTTTAATTAATTGAATCTTCTCGACTGCTTGTTGAACAAGTTCGGGACCCAATATTCTTCGCTCACCGACATCATCCCAGTGAATTGGTGATCGACATCTTCTACCATATAAAGCTTCGTAAGGTGCCATACCAATACTAGCCTGATAACTGTTATTGTAAGCGAACTCAATCAAAGGTAGATGCTCATCCCATGAACTTTTATATCCAAAATACAGGTTCCCAACATATCTTCTAAGATCTGAATAGTTCTCTCTGGCTGACCATCAGTCTGTGGATGAAAAGCTGTACTAAAGTTCAATTTTGTTCCTAATGCCTTGTGTAAGTTCTTCCAAAACTGTGATACAAATCTGGTGTCTCGATCCGATACGATAGTCACTGGAATTCCATGTAGCCTTACAATTTCTTTCATATATAACTTTGCTAGTCTTTCCAAGGTAAATCCAACTCTAATTGGAAGAAAATGTGCAGACTTTGTCAATCGGTCCACAATCACCCAGACTGCATCATTTTTACTGGGAGTCTTTGGTAGTCCAATTACAAAATCCATAGTGATATGTTCCCACTTCCAAACTGAAATATCAAGAGGTTGAAGTAGTCCCGCAAGTCTCTGATGTTCAGCTTTAACTTGTTGACACACCAAACATTGAGCCACGAATTGAGCGATCTCTCTCTTCATATTATTCCACCAGTATATTTCTTTTAAGTCTCTATACATCTTAGTACCTCCCAGATGAACTGTATAACCGGTCTGATGTGCCTCCTGAAGTATTTCATGTTTGAGTGCTGAATCATTGGGTACGCAAATCCTGTTGTCGAACCTTAACGAACCATCTTCATATATCTTGAATTCAGATTGAACACCAACTTCCACTGAATTTCTTATTTTCATTAGTTGTGGATCATCATTTTGGGCAACTGAAATTCTTTCTATGAGTGTTGGCTGAACCCTCAAGTTGGCTAACCGTACTGTTGAGTCATATATTCGGATGTCTAATTCCAGTTTTCTTATATCCTTTAACAATTGACTTTGGTGTGTGATTAAAACCGCCAAATTTCCCATAGATTTTCTACTAAGGGCATCAGCAACAACATTAGCTTTTCCCGGATGATAATGGATTATTAAATCATAATCCTTTAATAGTTCTAACCACCTTCTCTGTCTCATGTTTAATTCTTTCTGTGTAAAAATGTACTTCAAACTCTTATGATCAGTAAACACTTCACACTGCGCACCGTATAAGTGATGTCTCTAAATTTTTAGAGCAAAAATTACTGCAGCTAATTCTAAATTATGTGTCGGATAATTTTGTTCATATGGTTTCAATTGTCTTGAGACATAGGCTACTACCTTACCATGTTGCATTAATACACAGCCGAGTCTCTTTTTAGATGCATCACTATATATTGTGAAACCTTCATCTCCTGTTGGTATAGTAAGGATAGGGGCTGACACTAATCGTTGTTTTAATTCTTGAAAACTCTGTTCACAATCATCAGACCACTCGAATTTAACACCTTTTTGAGTAAGACGAGTCAAAGGTGCAGCTATGCGGGAAAATCCTTCTACAAATCGTCTATAATACCCTGCCATTCCTAGAAAACTTCGAATCTCAGAAATATTTGTAGGTCTGTTCCACTGCATCACAGCTTCCACTTTTGCTGGATCCACAGAAATTCCATCCTTAGATACGATGTGTCCTAAAAAGGCTATTTTGTCCAACCAAAATTCACACTTCTTAAATTTGGCATAAAGTTTTTCTTTTCTCAATATTTGTAGTACACACCGTAAATGTTCTGCATGCTCCAATTTACTTCTAGAATATATCAAGATATCATCAATAAATACGACAACAAATTTATCAAGATAAGATCTGAATATTATATTCATTAAATCCATAAAGGCTGCTGGAGCATTGGTTAACCCAAAAGGCATCACTAAAAATTCATAATATCTATAACGAGTTCTAAATGCCATCTTTGGTATGTCCTCTATTTTGATTTTTAACTGATGATACCCTGAACGAAGATCAATTTTAGAAAAGACTTGTGCACCTTGCAACTGATCAAACAAATCATCAATTCGAGGTAGAGGATACTTATTTCTGATAGTATTTTTATTCAACCCTCTATAGTCGATACAAAGTCTCATACTACCATCTTTCTTCTTTACAAATAAGACTGGAGCTCCCCAAGGAGATACACTAGCCTTATAAACCTTTATCCAATAAATCCTGTAATTGATCTTTTAACTCTTTTAACTCCATAGGGGCCATTCTATAAGGAGCTTTAGAAATCGGACTGGTATTAGGTGCCAACTCAATAGTAAATTCAAGTTCTCTATCTGGGGGTAGTCGACTAAATCATCAATGAATACATCCGAAAATTTATTTACGATAGGA